>NC_053027.1:65534386-65545723 GCF_003073215.2 Triticum urartu
GAGGGGTGGAGGGTGTCCTGCAGAAGAAGCTTCGCCATTAGAGCAACCTGCACAAAACAGAGGAAGGGGAGATGAATAAATCATGGTGAGGAAAAGGGCCTTCCACATGATTAGATCGGGAAGAGAAACAACAACAAAAATACCAAAAAAATCCCTTCCATGGCGTGCTGTACTAGGAGCAGCTCCTCTCTCTCCGCTAGGGTTTGGGGCGCTGGGAGGCTCCATGGTGCCGCTGCGTGGTGGCGGACAAGGGAATCCATCTCCATGGCGGCGTCCCGCCCCACGGAGGTGCGCCCCTCCTGCCGTCGTCGTCGGCACGCCCATGGCGACCTGCAGAGAAGGAAGAGAAGATGAGGTGAGGTGAGGAGGAGATGGTGGGCGAAGAAGGAGGGGGAGGGGCTTACCAGTGCTGGATCCGGTCACCTATGGCCTCGCCGTGGCCTGCCATGGCGGATCCCGGCGAACAAAAGGGGATGCAAAACCCTAGCCAGTGGGGGAGCCGCGGATCTGCATGGAGGTAAGCCAGATGCGGACCAAGGGGATCTCGCCGGCGTGCTGCGCACGGCCGGAGCTCGCCGGAACTAGGCGGCGTGGGTGGCGACGGCGGCGAGGGAGAGAGGGGTTCGGGGGAAGAGAGGAGGCGACGAGGATTTGGGTGGGTTCGAGAGCGAGAGAGAGAGAGAGAGTGTGTGTGTGTTGGTGCGTTGGGTCGGATGGATGGATGGATGTCCAAAATATCTTGTTGCTGCCCACTTACTAATGGCGCACCAAATCTAAGTGCGCCATTAGTAATCCAGGTTACTAATGGCGCACCTTCTGGTGGTGCGCCATTAGTAGTTTTGCAAAAAAAAACATACTAATGGCGCACTGTTCACAGTGCGCCATTACTAGACCTAGTAATGGCACGGTGGAACAGTGCGCCAATTAGTAGTTTTTGCAAAAAAGGAATAAAAATATAATAAAAAACAACATTAGTGGCGCACTTTCCGACAGGTTGCGCCATTATAGTTACAACTAGTAATGGCGCACTGTGTCTGGATGCGCCATTAGTATGTTTGGGACAGGCGCACTAGTCAAAAAAAATTTATACTAATGGCGCACCCTGGGCTAGGTGCGCCATTAGTAGTTTTCTACTCTAATGGGCGTATCAGAAGGTGGGTGCGCCATTAGTATATACTAATGGCGCACCGCTTGTCTGGTGTCGCCATTAGTGTCAATCCCATCTAATCCCTTTTTCTCGTAGTGGGCTGTCGTGCTGGGTGATAGCGGACAGGGTGAGGAAGGGGCTCCATTAGTCGCTGGTGACGTCGGCCATAGATGAGGGATGAGGATGAACGATGACACTCATCAGTATCTCAATACTGGCACCTACTCAGGGTTTGAGCGTCATGAGTCGGTGCCCTGAATTGCGTCTTTGAAGGCTGAAAACGTATTATAGATGACTTCGGTAGCAAGAAGCCTAGGAAAAGAGCGAGGAAAGGCAACCAAGCAACTTCTATGATCCAGGCCGCCTCCGCAGCCGCGGGTTCAAGACCATATAGATATCCCAGGTGCGGCAAATGACATATCCCCGGTCAACCAATCCTACCAAAGCAATGCTAGGGGCAGAATTCGGTGATCTAAGGAGACTTCATGAACGATGTGGCTGCGGATGAGAGAAAGGCCTCATCGCCTCAAAAATCCAGGATACCCACTCTACGTGGTAACGTGTCGCGGCAATGTCGTATGTCGACACATTCCCGCGGAGAGTATTCCTTCGATTCGATTACATCTTCGACATGTTTCACTTGAAGAAGCTGGGATTTTACGTTGTCACATTTATGCCTTGCACATGAACTACCTCATTCCGGGTGAGCAGATACCTCATATCTGCGTCGTTGACCCGTAGTTCATGCAGAGGGCTCTTGGGAGTCTGCACAGAGCACCATGAAATTAACGCGAGGGAATACATCGCAATTTCATGCTCGCCAGTAAGGATAAGGAGGCGATTCTCGTGCCTTATCATCCCCTGTAAGTCATCGCACGGATATCCTTCCTTTGAATTTCAATCATTCATCTGTGGAGGCTAATTAATTTGACGTGTCCCTTATTTTGCGCAGCAGCGGGCGCGCGTCCTCATCATCCCTACCAAAACCCACACGATCTTTACTTGGACTCGTCGAAGAACATAACGAAAAGGATTACACCCACATCAAGTATGCTCTCGATAGTGCTATGTTTTACTACGCGCACGGGGTGGAGAGGTCAAGGACTAAGAAGAAAAGGGACAGGAGGCCTGCCTTCGGCCATAAGACCGACTTCTGCTGCATCCAGCAACGAGTGATTCTCTTAGTGATGGATTCTATGTCCTACACCACATGCTGGAGTACATACGGGATCACCAGAACCTTCGCATGTCACCTAGATCCGGGGATGCCCATATTCTGCAATGGGCAAAGAACTTGGGAGATATCGAGGATCATCGACTTTGAGCTGAGTTCTATCACATCCAGGGCGAACTTGCCCAGATCATCATGAAGGAGGTCGTCGAAAAAACAGGGATGTTCTACGAAGAAGGACAAATGTCGTGGGAAGACTTCCGAACACGCGTAGCCGCTCAGCGTCTCGACCTGAAGCCTTTCACTAAGCTCGGGGACTATCTCCCTGACTTGGATGGATGGCACGGCATGTTGGAGTGATTGTCGATATATGACAATGTGTCCGTTTAGTCCATACTTTCTATATATATGATGAAACTTTGAGTTATGCACGACGAAACTTTATTTGTGATGTAATTAAATCGTCCTCCTCGACTAGCAAAGATCACTCTAGTTAGGGCATTTTGGTATGATGAACTTTGTTATTTATGCTTATGATATGTTGCTTCTATTTTTGCCAAGTCTGTCTCTTTCTGTTGCTCAACTATATATGAATATATGTTGCATATCATCGACTCATGTGACGATGCAGGTGCATAGATCATTGATGGCGAAGAAGTGCTACGCTAGGAATATACGACGAGTGGCCGGAGTGTCAGGCCTAGGTGTACCGGTTTCCGGTTTCCGAGTGACCACTACTAGGGAAAAGCGTATACACAGAATCTTACCAGTAGCGCTGTACAAAATCAAGCGCTACTGCTACTTAGTAGCAGCGTGCGTAGATAAACCGCGCTACTGCTATGACTTTAGCAGTAGGCGTTCTAGCGAAAAGCACTGCTGCTATGTTTGAACTGGGTGCACATGGCTAGCCCAACCTAGCAGTAGCGCGTATACTGGCCCAGCGCTACCGCTAATCTCCTTAGCTGTAGCACTCTTACGTGTAAGGCACTGCTGCTAACGGAAATAAAATAAAGTGAAAAACAAGTAGAAAGTAAATGAAAATGAAAGAAAACAGAATGGAATAGCTGTAGCGCGTTTCGGCAAAACGCGCTACTACTAGTTTGACTCAAATCCCGGCAGCCCGGGCTCAAAATTTCGCTAAGTCCTTTCCCCCCTCTCTACTCCCGGCCCCCCTGTCCCCCAACTGCTCCATCGCCGCCGTCGCCCTGCCGCCTTCGACCACACCACACCGCCCGAGGCCGCCTTCGACCACACCGCCGCCGCCGCCACCTTCGACCACACCGCCGCCGCCCGAGCCAGAGCCTGCCCTCGCCACCGACTGTAAGGCTCTGCCTCTCCTCTCCCCTACCCTCCTCTCTCTCTTTGCTAGGGCAATTCATATATATGTTGATACTGTATTGATGTTCATATGAACCTAGGTGTTCATATGAACCTAGATTTTTTTAGGGCATAGGCATTTTATAGCATTTAGGAAAAATGATAGCAATTTTTTAGGAAATTAACTAGGCAATTTTATGAAAATGCTAAACAGTAATTCCATTTAGCTTTACTAATAGAGGGTATATAAATAATAGTAGCATTTAGATTTAAATTAACAGAGGCTATAAACAAAAAACACTTAGCTATAAAAAATATTTGGACTACGGACCTGAACTTTGTTCCAATTTCATTCAAATGAAATTTGAATTATTGGACTATGGACCTGAATATTTTTGAAGAAATTGGGTGTAGGTAGTAAGGTTGCTGTGGAAATTTTGGTGAGGTCAGAAAGGGTTAGAGAATGGAGTTCCTAGACTTTTAGCTTAGACAAAAAACATAAGTATTTAGATAAATAAAAAAAGTAGCTATGGCATTTAGCTATAAACAAAAAACAGAATTGTTTTTTTTCTTTTCAAAAAAAACTGGTCAAACTAATTGTTGCTAATGTAAACAAAAAACAAGACTGTTTTATATGATATATGTCATTGATGTTCATTTGCATATTCCATTATTGTGATTATATCTTTTCATTGAAGTGGCCATGTTATATGCAAATTCCTCAATAGTGTTTTGCTCATGTTATTCTTTTCATTGAAGGTGTTCGATTGTGCCCAAGTGGCTTCGTTGTTTCCAGGGAATGATGCTGAGTGGCCTATGTTTTGCCGGAATGTTGATTCATTTCTGTTCCGGCAAATTTCAGATTCTCGATTTGTCCACTTTTTAGCAAAGGTCATGCCGAAATTTTCCGTGAATTTCGGCATGACTTGTGCTACAAAGTAGGACATATAGAGTGCCCGGGATTTGCCACACCAGGAAGGAGTCAACATTCCTGCAAAACAATAGGCCTTTTTTTATGTCATTATTCATTTTATTAGGTCTAGAATTAATTGCCTAGATTTAACCATAGGAAACATGGCTAGCAACGATGAAGGACAGGGTTCTGGTGATTGCGACGACGCCTACCGGGCGACAGACGAATTTTTTAGCCTTACCGACGATCAACCGATGTTATTGCTGGGCCCACCGGTGGCATCGGGGACTGAGACCGACACGCAGACCGGTGCTGAGACTGAGACCGGTGCGCTCCTCAGACCGGCATCGAGACCGGCGCAGAGACTGAGACTGGCGCTGCCTCGGGGAGCAGAGCCGGTGTAGAACCGAAAGCAAAGAGGCAACGGGTTCCTAACAAACTCAGGACTACTAGAGTGGTGGTCACGGAGGTGGGCGACGGCAATTTTGAGCCAACGGCGCCCGAGGAAGCGCGTCGATGCTACGTCAATCAAATAGGCTGCATCATACGGACAACCGCCACCATCAACGATGAGAAACTACAGAAGATGGAAAATATGAGGAGCTCCCTCCTAAAGAAGTTTCACCAGATATTCTTGTTCCCGGGCCGGAATGAGAATGATTATAAAGATCCAGATGAGGACCCGGCAATGAAGAAGATAAACAAACACGCCATGACCAAGTTTAGCGATGCGTTGGCCGCCTAGAAAAATCGAGTCACTACAAGAAATCTGTTAATCCGTGACGGATTTCGGGTGACGATCTTGGAAACTGTCATGGAAACCGTCACGAACTAGCAAGATGCGGATGACCCCCAAAATGGCAGCCCCTGGATGACACACATTGAGGGATCGTCATGGAAACCATCACGTATCGACCAACTACCTTCCTTTTTTATTTCTTTATATGATATCCGAACCGTCATGGATGGCTTCTATTGATGTGTCGGTTGTGCCACTTATCTAGCCCATTTGTCAGTGATCCATTCAACGATATAGAAATTTGAAAAGAAAAGGCGCGCCTGAAGTTTGAGAAGAGGGCGCGGAGATGCAAAATTTCAAGTGGCCAACGCGCCAGGCTGGCAAAATTTCGAGCCAACCCATTTAGCTCCGCAGTCCACACACACCTAACCCTAATTGCCCATTCTCTCCTCCCGTCCCCTCAGCCGCCACCACTCCACCAATCTTCCTCCGCCCGCTCCACGCCGGCGCCGCCGCAGAACAGGCCTTACCTGTGCCGACAATCGATGCCCTCTCTTCTCCCCTCTATATGCGCGCCCCTCCCCATCTTTCCCACCGCCGCAGCCACCAGCCCGTAGCCCCCACCCTGATTCCAGATCACGCCCTCGAGATGCGGCGACAGTGGTGGCGGCGGGTCCGACTGCTGCAGTTGGACGACGGTGGACGCCGTCCACAACCTCCCGGCGCAGATCAGTCCGCCTTCCTGGTTCGCAGTCGAGCAGCGCACGTGCCGCGATGATCCCCATGATGCGCTGGCCATCTAAACCAGATCGACGCCGACGAGAAGTCTCTAATGTCCTGTGCGGCGGCCACGGGTCCATCTTCAGTCGGCGGCAAGCTATGGTGAGGTACACATGGCACTGATAGATGCAGTGTACAGGGGCGCCGCCGCTGCCATGGAGCTAGCTACCAGCTTCTGCCTGTCGTGACGGGCGCTGCCTCCTCTGCTTGCCCAGGGCCCTCCTGCCCTTCGTTTATGTCTGCCCCTCGTCATCATCTCCGTGGGTGGGCTCTTGCACTGTAAGCTCTAATCTTACCTACGGCAGGGTTAGTTGATTGGTCGGCGCTTCATTTGTATTCTGTCAAAGTTCGTTGGTGATGTCCGTGGTTATTGGTTTACTTATTTCTGGGTACGTGTGCACTAGATAGGTTATGTTTCTTGGTACTCTGGACCTTGAAGATATGTCATGTTAGAGAATGCAAGTCTGTATGTCATGGTCGTGTCCTCAATCTGCAAACAAATAAATCCTTGTCATGTTTTTGTCCATGTGTAGTCCATAAATATTAACAAAATAGAAATGATCAATTAATAAAAAGGATTAATCCTAAGATTCACTATGTAGTACATCAAGATTATATGTTTTTACTATAACAGAAGTATTTAATATCATAGGATATTGTAGCTCAGAGACCATGGCCATGGTGTTGTTCGTACAGAAACCTGAGCGACTTGTTTGTACAATTAACTTTTAAGGATGTAATTTTCCATTAGTGAGCATGGCAATTGTAAAAGACTAATGTAATGATAAACTAATTAAAGAATATATATTCTTTACAAATAATTGAAGAATAGTTCATACATTAGACATGAGCCCATGTCGTTGGGGTATGTGCCATGCTCGATGCATTTGATGTTTTTTGAGGTTGTCTTAAAGTTTGTTAACGCGCAGGCAATGCCCCTGAACCCCATTCTCCACCCATCCGACAGCGTGCTAGATGTCGTCCTCCTCGACGCGGCCGTCCTCGACGAGCTCTCTTGGTCGCAGAAGGCGGAGCAGCAAAGCATCCTATCCTCCAGCGCGTGGACCGACGGCTGTGTCCTCCTGCTCTCCTAGCGTGGTGAGCTTCCCCTCTCCCCCTACTCTGAATCTGGATGATACTTGCAATTGTGCAACTATATATGAAATAAATCAGGTCTTGGTTCAGTTTGTATGTGTCGATTTGTTGAACCTTGACTGAAACCAAAGCATCATGTTTGGATGTTCGATTTTCATTAGTATGCAGTACTTGGTTCAAGCAAATTGCTTGATACAATTGTAACTGGGGCATCTCTGTATGGTTCAAGCACCAGCACAATCTCTGCACTTTCTAGAACGTAGAAGAAAACAAAGCACAAAATGTTTTAAGGATACACATGCGCAGTTTCAGAGATGAGTGGTAGTGAAGTATGAAGTTGCACGTTCAGTTAGTAACCAAGCACAGAATGTTCCTGTAAAAGGGGTTCATTTATTTTACATACATGTATGACCATATATGCAGGCATATTCATCACTAGATGGTTAACACATCAAGTAGTGTGCATCCATCCATGCAACGCCACTGATTCTACAGCCAAAATTATTTTTTGTAAGAGATAATTAGCTTCATGTAAATCTGGCTGACACTTGCAATTGTACAACTTGGACTGAAACTTGATGTTCAATTTTTATTAGTGTGCACTACTTACTGGTTCAGTTTGATGTTCAATTTTTATTAGTGTGCACTACTTACTGGCTGACACACAACTTTGGATGTTCAATTTGCTTGTGCATATGATTGAAATCTAACTAAACCTGATATCACATCTAATCTAATGCTAAGAAACTTTCAGGAAATTTATCTGTACTGATCGTTTCCACGACAGTAAACTATATGCATATCTAGGATATGATGCAAGCGTGTAGTAGCATGAGACCTCTTTCCTAATTCTAGGACATGATGTGAAGCTTGCATCTGATTTATGAGGTGTGTTTTCCTCTTTGATGTTTTATTTTCTAATCCAGTTCCCTTGATGCTTCATGCGATTCACATATGTACCATATATTCTGACTTCTGGATGCCAGGTATTCTTATTTTCTCATGTGCTTAATTGTGTTTGTAGGTATTGAATTACACAGAATTTGCTGGAGGGCAACTTTTCCCATAAAACTTAAAGAATGAGTTGTGAGGTGGTACTAAGGGGATTTAGGTACGGAGATTGTTGGCAGCGGCACACGCGATGGTGCTCACATGTGCGATTTGGCAAGGAAGTATGTGATCATAATATTGCTATTGTCAGCGGAGGCTTGCCTCGCCGCATACAATTTCTCTCAATCAATATTTATTTGTGAGATTGGTCCTTTGGCTATTGAGAAATCACCCTGCCTAGGTTCAATTATTTAGATGAGTTTGTTTCAGTATTTTGGTTAATGCCTTAGCATCTCTCTGCTTTCTCTGAAAATTTATTTGTATGCTTTGTGCTTGGTCTCCTACAGGAAGAACATGGTGATTGGCTGCGCTGGTGCTTCCAGACTTGCCTGACATGGAATCCTCCAGTTGAGGTTTGTTTTTTCGCTACCTTTTAACTCTCTGCACCCTTCTTTTTTCCCTGCTCTTTCCAGCCATGGTGGTTTGGTTCATTGTATTTGCTTGGATTGTTTCTTAAGTAGTCCTACAGTGTAGGGTTCATAGAGCATCCAAATAGTGTTTTCTCCTATCAGGTTGTGTCTTTAGTTTAAAAAGACACTGAGTTGCTTGGAGTGTCCAAAATTGTGCGCCTTGCTGACAAAAACAAAGACAGAAATACATCACATCCACATACATAGCTCCCTAAGCCTAGCGACAAACAGCTTGTGCACGGACACATGTCAGGCTTCCACACTTGGCTCAGGCACTCCAGCAGGCTGATTGAGCTTGAGTAAGTCGGTAGCTTAGCTGCTCGTCTGTGGGTGCATGGCAAGATGCGCCTCCTGCACTAGAATAGCATAATTTATAGTATTCCTATGCTAATACTTAATACTCCTACCTCATAGTTGGACAAACAAACATAACAGAATCCAATGCCTTGAACCCAAGTTTGATTATTTATATACCAGCTCATGAAAAGGGAATCGAATGGTATATTGCTTGATTAAGCTGAGTACGCATTACCATGTGATGGCAACATATTCAGAGACTTACTCCAGGTCATATGAAATAGAGACCCAAAATAACATACAACTATGCAATTTTGACATTGTTTCCTTTGGCAGTTTGGCACCACCCAAGCAGACAAGAATTCTGTGCACTTGTTCTTTTTTTCCCTTCCTCAACAAATTAATTGGTTGTTTTTGTTAATTGTTGTTTGCAGGAAGATTGATTCTTGCAGATGTGTGGGAAGAACTTGTGGAGAGGCTCACCTCGCTCTTCACAAAAGGCCAATACATGCTTGTTGTACTCCTGGATGAATTTGTATCTCTATATATATGTTTGTAAATGTTTCTTGTGTGGCTTTAGCGATGTCTTCTAGGATCCTTGTTGTAATGGACAGAATATTTTGTTAGAAAGGATAATGGATGAAACAACTGGGAATTTGTGAAGTGGGCCAAATTATGTGCCTGGGACATCAAGATAATTGAGTTGTGTAAGTTTGTTGTGCTAGTTGGGCTGATGGATGGCATGGATTGTTTTTGAATTGGGTGAATCATAAGCCCAAATTTTCATGTTGGGCCTTATTGGGCCAGCAAAAATAGGATATTGGGCCGGGCTAGACAGAAATAAGTGGGCCAAAACATTATTGGGCTAGAGGCCACACTGGTGCCATGTTGGCGCCAGGTAGATGCCATGTCAGACCAATGCTGGCGCCAAGCAGATGTCATGTCAGAACCATGTTGCTGCCACATCATGTCAATCCTTGACGGATTAGTCCGTCACAGAGGCCCGGGCCCGGGGCGGGCTTGTGTACTAATCGGTGACGGTCAGGAGCCGTCATGATGGTGCGGTTATCAAATTATGACGCGATATACATGATGGATTCTAAATCCGTCACAGGCCTCCCTCCATGATGGTATTCCACTGTTCTGTGACAGACTGAATCCGTCATGGATTAACAAGATTCTTGTAGTGAGTTGAAAGCAAGGATCATCGACAAGAAGGAACCCTACTCTGAGATTGTAAAGGATAATCCAACAATACGGAAGAGCAGTTTCAAATATTCAAGGAGGCTTGCGAGGCCGAAGATGCGAAAAAAAATCTAAGTACATGAAGGGGCTTCAAGAGAGGAACTTTGGGAGCCACCACCTCGGAAGCCGTGGTTACGGCGGAAAGAGGTCCAAATGGGCCAAGGAGGACGCGGAAGCCGCGAGTCTGGGCATCCCAGACCCCTTGGCGGAGTTCACCATCCCGCAAGAGCGTGACGTCCTCAGGGCCCGGCACCGCTGGGACCCAGTGAAAAAGGTTTACGAGACAACACCGGTCATTACGGAGTTCATGAGACTGCTGGTAATTTTAGTTTCTGATCAATTCGACTGCACACGTTAGTCATATTTGTAAACGATCGTTGTGCCTTTTGCAGAGAAAGCAGCACAGGATTGCGGCCGAAAGCGACTCGCCGTCTGAGGCATTGGCGAGGCCCAAGTGGGATACTCCATTCAACCGGGCGTTGAACATATTGAAACGACAACCGGTGGATACTCGACCGTCGTATGGACGCGTGCACGGTGTCGGAGACGGCGCCATGTGGAAGAAGTACTACCGTGAGACCACGGAGGAGAGAAAGGAAAGACGGAGGTTAAATGAAGAAAACATCGACAAGAGGGTTGAGATTGCGGTTGAGAAGAAATCAACTGAGACAGTCGCAACAACGGTAGATGCCGCAAAACAGGTGGCTTTAGATATTTCTACTACCTTGGTTCCGGCCGTTTCCAATTGGAGCAGGAAAATCCAAAAAAAGATGCAGCGGACTTTCCCCTTGCTGACTTCTTGGCGGGGAGCAGCTCGACTAGTGTTGCACCAGCACCTGCAGCTGCACCTGCTCCCGCACCGGACGTGCTAGGCGGTGCTTATCTTTGGCTGAGCTCGACGCCCTCACGGTATCTGTCACACTGGCCCCCTCCAATATAAATGTATAATCTCCCATTTTCGTTGCCTTTCGGATGTCTCACGTCGCAGACTTTTCTTTGCAGGCCGACGAAACCCAGTGCACCATATTGTACACCATCGGCGACCAGAAGGTGGACGTGGGGAAGGCGACGATAATGGAGCTGAAGGAACCATTGTTCCACAGCCGGCCGATC
>NC_053027.1:65546723-65560397 GCF_003073215.2 Triticum urartu
CCCCCCCTCACTGGGCCTCGGCCCAGCTGGCCATCCAACTAGGCCGGCCCACCTAACCCTTGCTTAACCCCCTGCCTCTCCCCGAAACCCTAACCCCCTTCCCCACGATCCCCTCCTCCCCCCCCCCCGCGCGATCTGGATCGGGGGCGCCCCAACGCACATCGCCCCGATCCCCTTGCCCCCCGAGCCCGACGCCGCCCCATCGTCACCGGGCTGCCCCGCCCCACCACTCCGTCGCCGGAACGCCATCGCCGCCGCCTCGCTCCACCAATCCTCCCCGAACGACCTCCACGCGCTCGACGCCGTCGCCGGAGACCACCTCGCCGGACTGCCTCCCCTACGTCGCCGGCGTCCCCGTCTTCCTCCTCGCGCCCCGCTGCCCAGTCCCCTGCAACCCCTTGTGAGCGCCACCTCCATCTCCCTCTCTGACCCCGCACCGGGATCGTCCTCGACGGGACTCGCTCGCCCGCGTGCTCCCGCAGCTCCGCCCGACCCTTGCCCCGTAGCCTTCCCCGCGGCCTGGTGCCCGCGGCCACCCCGCCGTACACCGCGGCCTCTGCTTCACCTCTGTGCCCCCCTGCCCGTTCCTTGCCGTGTCCAACCGCGGTTGGCAACGCGCGCTCGCGATGACACTCCCCGTCGCCGCTCCTGCTCGTGCATCGCCCGCTGCTGCGCTCACCGGCGCCGCCGCTCAGCTCCACTCCCTCCCTGGACGTGGCTCCCCGGAGCCGCCCGCGCCTACCCCCCCTCTGACCTGACTTTCTGTAGCGCCGTCACTGCCGCTACACGCCAGCTGCCGCCGCTCCGGAGGCTCGCCGGAGCCCCGTCTCCCCTGGCCCTGGCCGCCGGCGTGCCCCCGCGCGCCCAGCGCCTCTCGGGCTCACGCTTGTTCGGGCGCCCCGCCCCTTTGGTCGCCCGTAACCGCTAAGCCCAGGGGGCCACAGACAACTGGGCCCGCCCCCCTGTACCTATGACATGGGGGCCCCATCCCCAGAACTTTATTAAAAAAAGAATTAAAAATAAATAAATAAATAAAGAAATAATAGTTACATTAATTAATTAATCAATAAGTGAAGTAATTAAGTTAATTAATCATGTTTAATTAATCTAATTAACTAGTTAGTTTAATTAAATAGTACTTAGTTTAACTAAGACCTAATTAACCTAAACAGAGTATGACAGGTGGGTCCCACTGGACCCACATGTCAGTTTGACCCAGTCAACTCTGTTGACTGCTGACGTCAGCATGACATCATGCGCTGATGTCATTATTCATTTTCGAATTAATTTAAATATTAATTAAAATACCAGAAATTATAAATTTAGAAAATCATATCTTTATCCGTAATTCGATGAAAATACTTTGTACATGAAAGTTGCAGAACGACGAGACGAATCCGGATACGCAGCCGTTTGTCCGCACGCATTCCCTAGCATAAGCAGAACACGCAACTTCCCCCTCCGTTCATCTGTCGAAAACCAAAACCCGGGAATAACTTTCCCGGAATGTTTTCCCCCTTCACCGGTACCACCTCGTACCGCGTTAGGGCACGCCTAGCACCACTCTTTGTCATGTCATGCATCGTCATGCATTTGTTTGCATTATATTTATTGTTTCTTCCCCCTCTTCTCTCGCTAGACACCGAGACCGACGCCGCTGCTACCCAGTACGACTACGGTGTTGATGACCCCTCCTTCTTGCCAGAGCAACCAGGCAAGCGCCCCCTTTGATCACCAGATATCGCCTACTCTTCTCTATACTGCTTGCATTAGAGTAGTGTAGCATGTTACTGCTTTCCGTTATTCCTATCCTGATGTATAGCCTATCCTTGCTAATACTGTTGTTACCATTACCTGCTATCGTACTGCTTAGTATAGGATGCTGTCCACATATGATACCCTTACTCCTCGAATAGCCGTGATCTTCGGTAACAGGACGACGGAGTTGTACCTTGACCTTATGACCTAGAACCAGATACTATAAAACTAAGTGCCAGATACAACCGGTGATCGCTCTCTCGGGCGACGAGGGGAGGATCATCGGTTAGTTATGCTATGCGATGCTACTTGGAGGTTCAGTCTACTCTTCTACATGTTGCAAGACAGAGGCTGCCAGAAGCGTAGTTCGAAAGGATTAGTTATCCCCCTCATATTCTGGCATTCTGCAGTTCAGTACATATGATACTTACTCCATTTGATACCCATGCATATGTAGTGTAGCTCCTTGCTTGCGAGTACTTTGGATGAGTACTCATGGGTTGCTTTCTCCCCCCTTTTCCCCCTTTTCTTTCATTCCTGGTTGTCGCAACCAGATGCTGGAGTCCAGGAGCTTAGACGCCACCCGTCGACCAACGACTCCTACTACACCGGAGTGCCTACTACTATGTGATGCCCCGCTGAACGACGAACGAGGAGGTAGTTAGGAGGATCCCAGGCAGGAGGCCTGCGCCTCTTTCGATCTGTATCCCAGTTTGTGCCTAGCCTTCTTAAGGCAAACTTGTTTAACTTATGTCTGTAACTCAGATATTGTTGCTTTCTGCTTACTCGTCTATGATCGGAGCCTTGTAATTCGAGCCCTCGAGGCCCCTGGGCTTGTAATATGAATGCTTGTATAACTTATTTTATTTGTAGAGTTGTGTTGGTGATATCTTCCCGTGAGTCCCCTGATCCTTGATCGTACACGTTTGCGTGTATGATTAGTTGTACGATTAATCGGGGGCGTCAACAAGTTGGTAATCAGAGCCCGACTGCCTTGTAGGAATCCCTTTCCAACTCCTTGGGCCGAAGTTGAGTCTAGTCATTACAAAACTTTTACTAACATGGCTGTGTGCCTTACGGGCCATGTCGCCAATTGGGTGGTATTTAGAATCTTTTAATTCCTCGTCTATACTCTGGGATTCTGACTCTCTCCTACTCGGTTAAATTGATTTGCTAAAATCTAACTCTAGGTTCTTGTTACCACTTCTGCCGAGAGCCCCTTCATTAGATGATCGACTGCTTCAACAGAAGATTCTGACAATACCCTCCGATGTTCTCCCCGAAACCTTATGCCAGTTGCTTTTGCAATTCCCTAACCACCGGAAATATCCCTATGGATAAGTATTTAGACCTGACATGCTTACTTTTATTCCCAGTTGATCTTGTTATTATAAGATACCCCGAGAATACTTTGTGCTACTGCCTTGCAGTTCTTTGCCACATGCATACCACTACGGATAATTACTCGCATTTATCGAGTATCCGCTCATCCGCAGATATTCCATGCAGTTCCACAAAATTCTTCGAATTACCATTCGGTCTTCCGAAAATCCTGAGCAACCTATTGGCTCCTGAAATTCTTGCTTGCTTGCATTATGGTTAACCCATAAGTATAAGTTATCTTATTGGCAACTTTGTCAATATCATTTTGAGTCCATTGACTCAATATGTTTGCGAAATTCTCGCAATCCTCACTCAGATCATAAGAATTCATCCTCCCAGCTCAGATGTCATTTAGAACGTGAGCTGGTCTCGGCCAATCAGATTGCCATCGATTGTACCCCTAAGTCCTATTCAACTTGTCCCGTCCTTGATCAGAGCGTTTGCTCCTGATCCTTGATTTGAAAATCATAATTCCTTTGTTATTTAAAAACGTTGATTATTCAGATGTTATGTAAAAAGATGCATTTGCATTCTTCTTCCTTCTGATGGGGTATCGATACTTCACATCAGCTCCATGTGATCACCATATCCACTGTTTGGATTATTATCCGACAATGTCCTTCATAATTAATCACCTTGTGAGTTCTTTCTCCGATACATAATTGCCTTTGGGTAATTTTGTATCCTCCTCCTTTTGCCCAACCATGCTCTGCTTTCGAGCTGGGTAATATGTACTCTCTCAAAGCTTGTGGTATAATGTTTCCATGATACCCCTGACCAGGTTGAACCTATGCCTTCCTTAATTTGTGTGACCTCCGAAATTTATGTGGTTATACCCTGCTGACGCTTCGTCAGGATAACCTTTTCAACACTACAACTTCAAAAAGGGGAGGTAAATGTAAGGTTAATGCATTGAAGAGTGGAGTCGACCTTGAACTTTGTGTTCATGCCCAATGGACAACGATGTAGAATCTATCATTAAAGCTTCTCTTAAATTAATTACTCCTTGGTATAAGTTCATATTATATCTGGGATCTGGCCTTTTGCAATCGTGGTTTCCGACCATGTTCTCTTTTAGGTACCGTTTCTTCGTGCAAGTTTAAGCACTTGTCTTCTACAGAGCAATTACCCAGTCCAACCTCTACTTTTGATTTGTCGTCGAGTATTACCCCCTGGTATCTCGAGGATACCACGGGAATACATAACTTCTTATGAGTTCTTCAATCAACTAATATTCTTGCGATTCCATTTTTCCAACGGGTTCTCAGTTGTTAGAACCCCTCAAGGACACCGACAGCTGAATCGAGTCCACACTGCGATTCAACAACTCTTAGTAACCTTCATTACTTACGAGTTTGAACTCGATCACGTCATTCCTAGCCTGCTCGGCTATATCGTGATAGTGCTAATTTTAACTGTACTATCTGGTCCTTCTTCCGGGAGCACAATTTCAGCGGTGAGCTAATCTTACAATCTATCTTCCCCGTCATATCGTTTGTCCTTGAACAGCAAGCTTGATTTCGAGTTTGTGTCGTACCCATGATTCCAATAAATTTTTGCTACGTCATTCCGTTGACTTGATGTCATCGCCGATCAATTACATCTTCTCGAAACCCCTCAACAAATGTGTTGGGATCATCATCAACATTCTGAGGTCTTCCAAGATATCTATCGAATTCTTGATAAGAAATACCATCCTTTGCCCTCGATGATTTGGGTTATCATCGACAACATTATTGCATTCCTTCCAACACAAAACTTGTTTTTGTTTTGTGTTGAACCTTGAGTTCCTTGCTATCTAACTTATGTTATGTTCTACCGCGGAGTATTACCATCTTTGATGTCAAGAACGTTGTGAGGGCTGCTCCACCTCTTAAAAATTCTTGATATAGTAACACTTCTCGCCATCTCCGTTCTTTTCATGTCCCCGTGCTGTTTCTAACTGGAATGCTGACAAATGAATTGTGACGTGCGAATTCAAAACTTCTAGCAACCCTATTGCTTAGAAGTTAGTGGTCGACATTTCATTCTTAGACCATTGGTTATCGAGTCACCATTCTACCATTGATCATGCTACCTAAACCCATATTTCGGTTGTACCTTTCAACCAATTTTTAATTATGTATGTTTTGCTCGAGCATACAACATTATACCATTTGATCTGACAAATGATATTTCCTTGTTCACATAATTGTGGAAATCATCCTTTGGAAATCTAGAATGATTTGTTGCTGAGCCTATCAGCCACCTCCTCATCTTCTCCTTGGTTTACTGTTGAACTCTTGTGTCGGAACCTCGCTCCCATAGTTCAATTCCCGAGAATCTTACAATGTCATCTTGACAATTGTGTTGCACCTTTCTTCTCAGGTATCCTGAGTCTGAGTTATCTTGACACCCATCACATTTGAATCTCGGTCAGATATGATGGTTGGAATATATTTCCAAGAGTTATAACATTGGTCTTTCATGACCCGGTAAGGTGATGACATTCCTAGCACACTTGACCGAAGGGCCTAGTGTTATAGTTTCCTTTTTAACAAGATTAACCATTTTTCCATGAGGAAATTGAATGCCTTGTTTAATAAGTTTATCCTGATGGATCCTTTGTGTATCCAAAGTCTGACCTTTGCTTGAAGACCATGTCAATGCTATCTCGAAGCTTGTCTGTGGTACATCGATTTTCAACAAGAACATTGAATCATAATGCCTAAATGTTTCTTGCTCAATTATCCAAACACTGTTGTATGGGTAATGTCATGAAATTTCTTTCCCCTTTCCTAAAGAGTTTTATTATATCCTCTGCTAAGGATATCATGCTCTGCTTGTCCTTGGGGAGGATATACCCCTGATATATGTGTTTAAACACATTTTCCTTTCCATTATTTGGTTTAACCTTTCTTGTGATCTATATGATCTAAGCAGTAATATTCTCCTGCTTATGTAAATACCTTGGTGTACAATTCTGTCAGCAAGACCCTGTTACTGTTGTTTGATGACATTTCGGTAACCACCGATGGACGAGAACTTTGCCTATTGGTCGCCTCGTCACGAGCAGGGAAAATGGTTCTCTTCGTCCTCGCCCTTAGTACCGATGTTGTCGTCGACATAACCGATAGACTACCCTCCTAACATGCCTGGCTTATTATGATCGTACAAGTCACCGGCCTTCCTACTTTTACCCCATATGGTGGGCCCATAACCCACAGTTCCACAGGATCGAAACCTGACTCTCCTATACACCATGTTGCCAAAGTTATTCCTAGAGCTTGACTTCGTATGTAATTTGCGAGCCACCTTCCTAGTGATCAATTCTGGTATCGGACACAATACTTATTCCCGTTGCTCTGAAACCCATTCACACTCTGTTTCAGGCAATGAACGATTGCCTATCCGCTTGAAACTTCTTATTGCACCGTCTTACTTTGCTCTCGATGTGTTTCATTTGTTCAACTCGAGAGATACTCATAATGTTCATACTTGGGAAACCCCCAGAAGATTTTCCCTTGTAACATCCTATCATTGTAGAGCTGCCCCTTACCTATTCGTAAGTACGATGGAGATCCCGAAGAAAGGATGACAAATTGATCATGGTGAATTGAAGCAGTCAAATGAAGACATCAAATTAAGGGATCAACCTCTTCGAAAGGGCAGCCAAGACCGAGAAGACTCGTTAGGTTTTTCGCTACCAACACCTTCGCCCCTTACTCCACCGCTTAAATCTCGGGACGAGATTTCTTGTAGTGGAGGAGAATTGTGACGCCCGGGTAATTAAGCTACAGTGATCCTCTGCTAATGATGCCACGTCACCTCGTTTATAGTTGCTAATCTCGAGTTAGTTCGAAACCGATTCAAATTCAAATTAAAAAAATAGGCAAACAATAAAAGTTTTCAAATATTAAAACTAAAATGTTCGGAGTGAACCAAATATTGCATAGATAATTATGGGGGAAAAACCACACATGCATAAAATGTTTAAATAATATGAGATGGGTAAAACAGCAGCAAAACAATTATTTTAAATGCTTTTAAATACTAAACAAATGTTAATCTAGTTTATATAATCACCAAACTTTTTGGAGTAGGTGGCCTATGTTGTTATGCTAATTTAGGAGTAGGGTTATATTTTTGTAAAGCTGTTTTGCTAACTAAAATAAATAAAATAGAAAGGGAAAAATAATAAAAAAAAAGAAAACAAAAGAAATTAAAAGCCCCCCCCCTCACTGGGCCTCGGCCCAGCTGGCCATCCAACTAGGCCGGCCCACCTAACCCTTGCTTAACCCTGCTGCCCCGAAACCCTAACCCCCTTCCCCACGATCCCCATCCCCCCCCCCCGCGCGATCTGGATCGGGGGCGCCCCAACGCACATCGCCCCGATCCCCTTGCCCCCGAGCCCGACGCCGGGGCCCGACGCCGCCCCATCGTCACCGGGCTGCCCCGCCCCACCACTCCGTCGCCGGAACGCCATCGCCGCCGCCTCGCTCCACCAATCCTCCCCGAACGACCTCCACGCGCTCGACGCCGTCGCCGGAGACCACCTCGCCGGACTGCCTCCCCTACGTCGCCGGCGTCCCCGTCTTCCTCCTCGCGCCCCGCTGCCCAGTCCCCTGCAACCCCTTGTGAGCGCCACCTCCATCTCCCTCTCTGACCCCGCACCGGGATCGTCCTCGACGGGACTCGATCGCCCGCGTGCTCCCGCAGCTCCGCCCGACCCTTGCCCCGTAGCCTTCCCCGCGGCCTGGTTCCCGCGGCCACCCCGCCGTACACCACGGCCTCTGCTTCACCTCATTGTGCCCCCCTGCCCGTTCCTTGCCGTGTCCAACCGCGGTTGGCAACGCGCGCTCGCGATGACACTCCCCGTCGCCGCTCCTGCTCGTGCATCTGCCGCTGCTGCGCTCACCGGTGCCGCCGCTCAGCTCCACTCCCTCCCTGGACGTGGCTCCCCGGAGCCGCCCGCGCCTACCCCCCCTCTGACCCGACTTTCTGCAGCGCCGTCGCTGCCGCTACACGCCAGCCGCCGCCGCTCCGGAGGCTCGCCGGAGCCCCGTCTCCCCTGGCCCTGGCCGCCGGCGTGCCCCCGCGCGCCCAGCGCCTCTCGGGCTCACGCTCGTCCAGGCGCCCCGCCCCTTGGTCGCCCGTAACCGCTAAGCCCAGGGGGCCACAGACAACTGGGCCCCCCCCCTGTACCTATGACAAGGGGGCCCCATCCGCCAGAACTTTATTAAAAAAAGAGAATTAAAAATAAATAAATAAATAAAGAAATAATAGTTACATTAATTAATTAATCAATAAGTGAAGTAATTAAGTTAATTAATCATGTTTAATTAATCTAATTAACTAGTTAGTTTAATTAAATAGTACTTAGTTTAACTAAGACCTAATTAACCTAAACAGAGTATGACAGGTGGGTCCCACTAGACCCACATGTCAGTTTGACCGAGTCAACTCTGTTGACTGCTGACGTCAGCATGACATCATGCTGATGTCATTAAATTCATTTTCGAATTAATTTAAATAATTAATTAAATACAGAAATTAATAAAATCTTTAGAAAATCAAATCTTTTAATCCGTATTCGGATGAAAATACTTTGTACATGAAAGTTGCTCAGAACGACGAGACGAATCCGGATACGCAGCCCGTTCGTATCCGCCACGCATCCCTAGCATAGCAAACACGCACCTTTCCCCCTCCGGTTCGTCTGTCCGAAAACGCGAAAACACTGGGAATACCTTCCCGGATGTTTTCCCCCTTCACCGGTACCACCTCGTACCGCGTTAGGGCACGCCTAGCACCACGCTTTGTCATGTCATGCATCGTCATGCATTTGTTTGCTTATATTTATTGTTTCTTCCCCCCTCTTCTCTCGCTAGACACCGAGACCGACGCCGCTGCTACCCAGTACGACTACGGTGTTGATGACCCCTCTCTCTTGCCAGAGCAACCAGGCAAGCCCCCCCCTTTGATCACCAGATATCGCCTACTCTTCTCTATACTGCTTGCATTAGAGTAGTGTAGCATGTTACTGCTTTCGTTATTCCTATCCTGATGCATAGCCTGTCCTTGCTACTACTGTTGATACCTTTACTTGCAATCCTACTTGCTTAGTATAGGATGCTAGTATTTCCATCTGTGGCCCTACATTCTTGTCCGTCTGCTGTGCTATACTATCGGGCCATGATCACTCGGGAGGTGATCACGGGTATATACTATTTACTTTATACATGATACATGTGGTGATTAAAGACGGGTCGGCTCGTAGGAGCACCCGCGAGTGGATCTTTGAGGCGGAGCGACAGGGCAGGTTCCTACCACCTAGGAGAGAGGTGGGCCTGGCCCTGGTCGGCGTTCGCAGATACTTAACACGTTTAACGAGATCTTGGTATTTGATCTGAGTCTGGCTACTGGCCTATACGCACTAACCATCTACGCGGGGACAGTTATGGGCACTCGACGTCGTGGTATCAGCCGAAGCCTTCGTGACGTCAGCAACGGAGCGGCGCGTGCCGGATTGGACTGGAACGCCACTAGGCTAGGTCTGCTTCCGGCCGCCCACGCAACGTGCAGGTGTGCTAAGGGCGATGGGCCCAGACCCCTGGGCGCTTAGGTTTAGACCGGCGTGCTGACCTCTCTGTTGGTCTAGGTGGGGCTGCGACGTGTTGATCTTCCGAGGCCGGGCATGACCCAGGAAAGTGTGTCCGGCCAAATGGGATCGAGCGTGTTGGGTTATGTGGTGCACCCCTGCAGGGAAGTTAATCTATTCGAATAGCCGTGATCTTCGGTAACAGGACGACTTGGAGTTGTACCTTGACCTTATGACAACTAGAACCGGATACTTAATAAAACACACCCTTCCAAGTGCCAGATACAACCGGTGATCGCTCTCTCACAGGGCGACGAGGGGAGGATCAGCGGTTAGGGTTATGCTATGCGATGCTACTTGGAGGACTTCAGTCTACTCTCTTCTACATGTTGCAAGACGGAGGCTGCCAGAAGCGTAGTCTTCGAAAGGATTAGTTATCCCCCTCTTATTCTGGCTTTTTGCAATTCAGTCCACATATGATACCCTTACTCCATTTGATACCCATGCATATGTAGTGTAGCTCCTTGCTTGCGAGTACTTTGGATGAGTACTCACGGTTGCTTTCTCCCCCCTTTTCCCCCTTTCCTTTCATTCTAGTTGTCGCAACCAGATGCTGGAGTCCAGGAGCCAGACGCCACCGTCGACGATGACCCCTACTACACCGGAGGTGCCTACTACTACGTGCTGCCCGCTGGCGACGACCAGGAGTAGTTAGGAGGATCCCAGGCAGGAGGCCTGCGCCTCTTTCGATCTGTATCCCAGTTTGTGCTAGCCTTCTTAAGGCAAACTTGTTTAACTTATGTGTGTACTCAGATATTGTTGCTTCCGCTGACTCGTCTATGATCAAGCTCTTGTATTCGAGCCCTCGAGGCCCCTGGCTTGTAATATGATGCTTGTATGACTTATTTTATTTGTAGAGTTGTGTTGTGATATCTTCCCGTGAGTCCTTGATCTTGATCGTACACATTTGCATGCATGATTAGTGTACGGTCAAATCGGGGGCGTCACAAGTTCATAACATAACCTTCTGGTAACTTAGGCAATTCATATCTAGGAAGGCTAGTTCTAGCAGGTGTTTCAGGAGTTTCAGTTTGAAGCTCATAATCAGATTCAACAACATCATGTTGTATTACTCTAGCAATTTGTTTATCAGGAAATTCATCAATAGGCACATCATCATTATCAAGCAAGGTACTAGCATCATCATAAGGATTATCCATAGCAGAAGTAGCATCATCAATAACTTGTGACATATATGAATTAATAGCATGTGGTGGTGTTGCAAGTTTACTTAGAATAGAAGGTGAATCTAAAGCAGAAATGGATGGCAGTTCCTTACCTCCCCTTCGTCTTTGAGGGAAAAATCTTAGTCTTAGCATCCTTCAGATTCTTCATAGTGATAATATGATAATAATCCCAAGTGACTCAACAAATATAGCTATGCTCCCCGGCAACAGCGCCAGAAAAAGGTCTTGATAACCCACAAGTATAGGGGATCGCAACAGTTTTCGAGGGTAGAGTATTCAACCCAAATTTATAGATTCGACACAACGAGAGCCAAAGAATATTTGAAGGTATTAGCAGCTGAGTTGTCAATTCAACCACACCTGGAGATTAACTATTTGCAGCAACATGATCAGTAGCAAGTAATATAATAGTTTTATAATAGTAGCAGTAGAATGGTAACGATAACAGTGATAACAATAGTTGTTAGCAAGTGCAACAGTAATGATAGCAGTAGTAACTTAGCAAGAACTATATAAGATAAATGCGTAGGCATTGGATCGTTGACTTGTTGGATGATATTCGTCATGAGACAGTTATAACCTAGGGTGATACAGCACTAGCTCCAGTTCATCAATATAATGTAGGCATGTATTCCGTAAATAGTCACACGTGCTTATGGAAAGAACTTGCATGACATCTTTTGTCCTACCCTCCCTGGTAGCAGGGTCCTATTGGAAACTAAGGGATATTCAGGCCTCCTTTTAATAGAGAACCGGAACAAAGCATTAACACATAGTGAATACATGAACTCCTCAAACTATGGTCATCATTGGGAGTGGTCCCGACTATTGTCACTCCGGGGTTGCCGGATCATAACACATAGTAGGTGACTATAACTTGCAAGATCGGATCTAGAACATGGATATAATGGTGATAACATAAACGGTTCAGATCTAAAATCATGGCACCCGGCCCAAAGTGACAAGCATTAAGCATGGCAAAGTCATAGCAACATCAATCTTAAAACATAGTGGATACTAGGAAACAAGCCCTAACAAAACTAACTCGATTACATGATGATTCTCATCCAAATCCTCACCGACCAGCGAGCCTAGGAAGGTGGGGACAACCCACCTGGGCGTGCCAGGGGAAGGGGGTGCGCCCTGGTGGGCTCTGCCCACCCAGGTGCCCCTCTCCGGTAGGTCTTGGCTCCAGAAATTCTTGTTTATTGTATAAAAATTCCTTGCAAAGTTTTGTTCCATTCCGAGAACTTTCATTTCTGCACAAAAACAACACCATGGTAGTTCTGCTGAAAACAGCGTCAGTCCGGAGTTAGTTTCATTGAAATCATGCAAATTAGAGTCCAAAACAAGAGGAAAAGCATTAGGAAAAGTAGATGCGTTGGAGACGTATCAGGCAGCCATAGCGACCTCGTGCGTGCATGCGGATGCATGCTACTGAGCTCCATGTTATATTGCGTGCAAAATGGTTGTGGGCGGCGCTTAATTGGAGGAGGGGGACAGTGATTTTGGTGGAAGATGTAGCCCCGTCGGTCGGGGCATGTGGGACGGGAAAGGAGGATGGTGTGGGTGGGTGTGGATTACCTGACCATATCGATGAGGCTGCGCAGCAGGAAGAAGCGTTGGCGGCGAGGAGCCCGCGCAACAAGAAGATGGGTCGCCGGCGAGGAGGCGGCACTGCAAGAAGAAGGGTAGCCGGCGAGGAGGCGGTGCTGCAAGAAGAAGGGTCGCTAGCTAGGAGGCTGAGCTCCCAGTAAGCAGCACTGAAGGTTTGGACTTGGAAAGCAAGGAGGAACAGTGGAAATGTGGCTTTTTGTGGGAGGGAGGGGCGGGGAGATAGATATTTCTGCGGTGGCAAAAAAATTCGCTCGGTGCCGCGAGAAACTGGCGCGCAAGTGTGGTTCAATCGGGGACAGTGGACTATAGACGACGAAGCTTCCTGCGTAAGCCAGACAAGACGGTGCACCAAGATATATTATATCGCATCCCACACTGTTCTTTCTAGTAAACTGTTTGTGGTATAACTGAATTTTTTCATTATGTTTTGAAAGACAAAATGGTGTTACGGACGGAAAGGATGGTGTTTGAATTGCTAGAACATTTACGTACAGTGAACATGCAACTAGTGCATGCGTGTCATGTTTAAATTTGGAATTATTCCGGGTTCGTTTGGCATTTTTATGCATAAATTGAGTTTCTGGGCATTTAATGTGCATAATTCAAATTTGAACTACAAGCACATGCTCCAGTGCACCAAAGTTTGTTGAAAAATCACATGTGTGTCTTTGGGTGTATTTATAGGTCCCATGAATGAAATGGGAATGAAATTCAAACATCTCGGCGTCGTGGCTCGGTAGGAAAGATTAAGAAACTTGGTTTTTTAATTCCTATAAATCCAAAACATGCCTGAAAATCATGAAACTTGGCATGGTGTCATGACATGGCACCAATATGCTGCAGTAATTTTTTTGGCCGAATTGGGACAAGCTTTGGTGTAAGCTTCTTGCAAACCAGAGCTTCCCTCAGGAAGGCTCGTGGTTCCTAGAGGGAACGTGTCACCTCCGTGCGAAACGACATACGTACACTGTCTTCTCCCGCCTTAATTTTTTACATAGGAAAATTAGACCAAATAGAAGTATCGTGGTAAATTTTGGAATTATTCGAGGTTCATTTTGCCTTTTTATACATTAATTGAGTTTCTTCTTA
>NC_053027.1:65561397-65571815 GCF_003073215.2 Triticum urartu
GGGGGGGGGGGGGGGGGGGGGGGGGGGGGGGGGGGGGGGGGGGGGGGGGGGGGGGGGGGGGGGGGGGGGGGGGGGGGGGGGGGGGGGGGGGGGGGGGGGGGGGGGGGGGGGGGGGGGGGCGAAGCTCCAGGCAGCGACGGGGTTCGGCGGTGGTCTCCTCCCGATCCAGATCGGGGGAGAGGGGGGGATATTTCGGGGGTGGGTGGGGGGTGTCGGGGGGGGGGGGGGGGGGGGGGGAGGAGTGGATAAGGGAGAGGAGTGGGGGCCGACCTGGGCCGGCCTGGTTGGCCCGATGGCCAGCTGGGCCGCGGTCCAGCAGGGGAGGCTTCTCCCCCCTTTTGTTTTTTTTGTTTTGTTTTCTGTTTTTGTAGTTTCCTTTTCTTTATTTCCTCTTCTGTTTTAAATCATTTTAAATTATTTAGGCATTTTATAAAAATGTGTTTGCTTCATTATAATTACCCTGGCATTTAACTGCACACTCCGAACATTTTAGTTTAATATTTTAAAACTTTTATAATTTAACTTTATTTTAATGTTTGAATTTGACTCGGTTTTGGCCTAACAGTAGATTATCAATAGTAACCGGGGTGACGTGGCATGATTATCGTTGGATTACTGTAGCTTGATTACCCGGGAGTTACAAAGAGATTGTCCGTTGTGTACACGAAGTGCATCCAATTTTTGCCGTAACCCTCTCTACTTTCTTGCACATGCTATGTGGATGAAATGACGATACCATGCCAACTTTCAAACTTTTCAGAGTTCATTTGAAATGCTTTTCAATTTCAGGGTCTTATAGCTCAAAATAATCAACAAATGCATGAAAAATAACAAATGAAGTCAGAAAGGATTGAAAATTGATGATGTGGTTTTGATTGGTACATTTTGAAGACAAAAAAACAATGGTGTTCAAATAAGTTAAAAAAATGAAATCCCTTTGTGACAGACGAGTTTCCGTATGAAACCCTGATACTTCGAAAGAGATTGTCTGTTGTGTACACAAAGTGCATCCAGTTTTTGCCGTAACCCTCTTTACTTTCTGGCACATGCTATGTGGATGAAATGCTGATACCATGCCAACTTTCAATCTTTCCAGAGTTCATTTGAAATGCTTTTCAATATCAGGGTCTTATAGCTCAAAATAATCAGTAAATGCATGAAAAATAACAAATGAAGTCAGAAAGGGTTGAAAATTGATGATGTGGCTTTGAATGGTGCATTTTGAACACAGAAAAACTATGGAGTTCAAAAAAGTTAAAAAATGAAATCCCTTTGTAAGAGACGAGTTTCCGTATGAAACCTTGATACTTCGAAAGAGATTGTCCGTTGTGTACACGAAGTGCATCCAATTTTTTTCGTAACCCTCTTTACTTGCTTGCACATGCTATGTGGATGAAATGATGATACCATGCCAACTTTCAACCTTTTCAGAGTTCATTTTAAATGCTTTTCAATTTCAGGGTCTTATAGCTCAAAATAATCAGTAAATGCATGAAAAATAACAAATGAAGTCAGAAAGGATTGAAAATTGATGATGTGGCTTTGAATGGTACATTTTGAACACAAAAAACTAGGGTGTTCAAATAAGTTAAAAAAATGAAATCCCTTTGTATCAGACGAGTTTCTGTATGAAACCCTGATACTTCGAAAGAGATTGTCCGTTGTGTACACGAAGTGCATCTAGTTTTTGCCGTAACCCTCTTTACTTTCTGGCACATGCTATGTGGATGAAATGCTGATACCATGCCAACTTTCAACCTTTTCAGAGTTCATTTGAAATGCTTTTCAATTTCAGGGTCTTATAGCTCAAAATAATCAGTAAATGCATGAAAAATAACAAATGAAGTAAGAAAGGGTTGAAAATTGATGATGTGGCTTTGAATGGTGCATTTTGAACACAGAAGAACTATGGTGTTCAAATAAGTTAAAAAAATGAAATCCCTTTGTAACAGACAAGTTTCCGTATGAAACCCTGATACTTCGAAAGAGATTGTCCGTTGTGTACACGAAGTGCATCCAATTTTTGTCGTACCCCTCTCTAATCTCTTGCACATGCTATGTGGATGAAATGATGATACCATGCCAACTTTCAACCTTTTCAGAGTTCATTTGAAATGCTTTTCAATTTCAGGGTCTTATAGCTCAAAATAATCAGTAAATGCATGAAAAATAACAAATGAAGTCAGAAAGGGTTGAAAATTAATGATGTGGCTTTGAATGGTACATTTTGAACACATAAAAACTATGGTGTTCAAATAAGTTAAAAATGAAATCCCTTTGTATCAGACGAGTTTCCGTATGAAACCCTGATACTTCGAAAGAGATTGTCCGTTGTGTACACGAAGTGCATCCAATTTTTGCCGTAACCCTCTCTACTTTCTTGCACATGCTATGTGGATGAAATGATGATATCATGCCAATTTTCAACCTTTTCAGAGTTCATTTGAAATGCTTTTCAATTTCAGGGTCGAATAGCTCAAAATAATCAGTAAATGTATGGAAAATAACAAATAAAGTCAGAAAGGGTTGAAAATTGATGATGTGGCTTTGAATGGTGCATTTTGAACACACAAAAACTATGGTGTTCAAATAAGTTAAAAAATGAAATCACTTTGTAACAGACGAGTTTCCGTATGAAACCCTGATACTTCGAAAGAGATTGTCCATTGTGTACACGAAGTGCGTCCAATTTTTGTCGTACCCCTCTCTAATTTCTTGCACATGCTATGTGGATGAAATGATGATACCATGCCAACTTTCAACCTTTTTAGAGTTCATTTGAAATTCTTTTCAATTTCAGGGTCTTATAGCTCAAAATAATCAGTAAATGCATGAAAAATAACAAATGAAGTCACAAAGGATTGGAAATTGATGATGTGGCTTTGAATGGTGAATTTTGAACACAAAAAACTATGGTGTTCAAATAAGTTAAAAAATGAAATCCCTTTGTAACAGACGAGTTTCCGTATGAAACCCTGATACTTCGAAAGAGATTGTCCGTTATGTACACGAAGTGCGTCCAATTTTTGTCGTACCCCTCTCTAATTTCTTGCACATGCTATGTGGATGAAATGATGATACCATGCCAACTTTTAACCTTTTCAGAGTTCATTTTAAATGCTTTTCAATTTCAGGGTCTTATAGCTCAAGATAATCAGTAAATGCATGAAAAATAACAAATGAAGTCAGAAAGGGATGAAAATTGATGACGTTGCTTTGAATGGTGCATTTTGAACACAGAGAAACTATCCAGTTCAAATAAGTTAAATAAATGAAATCCCTTTGTAACAAACGAGTTTCCGTATGAAACGCTAATACTTCGAAAGAGATTGTCCATTGTGTACACGAAGTGCATCCAGTTTTTGCCGTAACCCTCTCTACTTTATTGCACATGCTTTGTGGATGAAATGATGATAGCATGCCAAATTTCAACCTTCTGAGAGTTCATTTGAAATGCTTTTCAATTTCAGGGTCTTATAGCTCAAAATAATCAGTAAATGCATGAAAAATAACAAATGAAGTCAGAAAGGGTTGAAAATTGATGATGTCGCCTTGAATGGTGCATTTTGAACATAGCAAAACTATGGAGTTCAAATAAGTTAAAAAATATAATCCCCTTATAAGAGACGAGCTTCCGTATGAAACCCTGATACTTCGAAAGAGATTGTCCGTTGTGTACACGAAGTGCCTCCAGTTTTTGCCATAACCCTATCTACTTTATTGCACATGCTATGTGCATGAAATAATGATACCGTGCCAACTTTCAAACTTTTCAGAGTTCATTTGAAATGCTTTTCAATTTCAGGGTCTTATAGCTCAAAATAATCAGTAAATGCATGAAAAATAACAAATGAAGTCAGAAAGGGTTGAAAATTGATGATGTGGCTTTGAATGGTGCATTTTGAACACAGAAAAACTATGGAGTTCAAAAAAGTTAAAAAATGAAATCCCTTTGTAAGAGACGAGTTTCCGTATGAAACCCTGATACTTCGAAAGAGATTGTCCGTTGTGTACACGAAGTGCATCCAATTTTTGTCGTAACCCTCTTTACTTTCTTGCACATGCTATGTGGATGAAATGATGATACCATGCCAACTTTCAAACTTTTCAGAGTTCATTTGAAATGCTTTTCAATTTCAGGGTCTTATTGTTCAAAATAATCAGTAAATGCATGAAAAATAACAAATGAAGTTAGAAAGGATTGAAAATTGATGATGTGTATTTGAATGGTACATTTTGAACACAAAAAACTATAGTGTTCAAATAAGTGAAAAAAATGAAATCCCTTTGTATCAGACGAGTTTCCGTATGAAACCCTGATACTTCGAAAGAGATTGTCCGTTGTGTACACGAAGTGCATCCAGTTTTTGCCGTAACCCTCTTTACTTTCTGGCACATGCTATGTGGATGAAATGCTGATACCATGCCAACTTTCAACCTTTTCAGAGTTCAGTTGAAATGCTTTTCAATTTCAGGGTCTTATAGCTCAAAATAATCAGTAAATGCATGAAAAATAACAAATGAAGTCAGAAAGGGTTGAAAATTGATGATGTGGCTTTGAATGGTCCATTTTGAACACACAAAAACTATGGTGTTCAAATAAGTTAAAAAATGAAATCCCTTTGTAACAGACGAGTTTCCGTATGAAACCCTGATACTTCAAAAGAGATTGTCCATTGTGTACACGAAGTGCGTCCAATTTTTGTCGTACCCCTCTCTAATTTCTTGCACATGCTATGTGGATGAAATGATGATACCATGCCAACTTTCAACCTTTTTAGAGTTCATTTGAAATTCTTTTCAATTTCAGGGTCTTATAGCTCAAAATAATCAGTAAATGCATGAAAAATAACAAATGAAGTCACAAAGGATTGAAAATTGATGATGTGGCTTTGAATGGTGCATTTTGAACACAAAAAACTATGGTGTTCAAATAAGTTAAAAAATGAAATCCCTTTGTAACAGACGAGTTTCCGTATGAAACCCTGATACTTCGAAAGAGATTGTCCGTTGTGTACACGAAGTGCATCCAATTTTTGTCGTAACCCTCTTTACTTTCTTGCACATGCTATGTACGCCCGGATAATCAAGCTATAGTAACCTCTGCTAATGATGCCACGTCACCACTCTTACTGTTGTAAACCTCGCGATGATTCAATCCCATTCGAATTCAAATTTCAAAATCAAAGCAAACAATAAAAGTTTTTCAAAATTTAAAACAAAAGTGTTCGGGAGATGCCATATTTTACATAGGTCAATATGGTGTAATAAACACAATTTTATAAACTGCCTAAGTATTTTAAATAAATAAAGACAGAAAAGGAAAATAAATAAAAGAAAGAAACTAACAAAAAAAGAGAAGAAAGAGGGAACCCCCTCCCACGGCCTACTGGCCCAGTTGGCCGGCCCATTCGGGCGCAGGCCCAACCGGCCTTCCCCCCCTCCCCTTATCCATCCCCCCCAAACCCTAACCCACCCGATCCCCACTCCCCCCCACTCGCCCCACCCCGCTCGCCCCCTCGCTCCCTCCCCCGATCTGGATCGGGGAAGCGAACCCACGACCGCGCCGAGCCCAACGCGCCCTCGCCGCGCGACGACGACGCCGGAGCCGTCCCTCGCCGCAGCCGCTCGTCTCCCCGTCGCGCGGTCGTCCTCGTCCTCTCCCCCGATCGGCCTCCACGAGCCCGCACCGCCGCCTGGACCTCGCCGCCTCGACCCCCCCGACGCCACCGTCGCCTTCCTCCTCGCCGGCGCCGTCGTCACTGGACCACCTCGACCCCACGGCCGAGACCCTACGCCCCGCCGTGAGCTCCGGCCCCCTCCCTCTCTCCCATGGTTCTCTGACCGCGGCCTCGCGTGGCCCCGCTGCTCGCCTCGCCGCCGTTCAGTGCCCGCGCGGCCTCTGCCCCGCGACGCTGCGCTCCCCCTGCTCCGCCTCACCGCCTGTTTCCCCTGCTGCCGCCCGCACGCGCTGCCCCTCCCCGCCGCTCCCCGCGCCCCACTCCGGTGCCGCTCGACGCTCCTCGCGTCCCTCCCGCGCCAGCCACCGGCGGCCGGCCTCGCCGCGGCCGCGGCCCCCCCTCGTTGGTCGCCGCCCGGGTCCGCCCCTCGCCTGCTCTCGCGGCTTCACGCCGGGCGCGCCGGCACCCGCGCCCAATCGGGTGCACCCGCGAGGGCCATCGCCCGTTTGGGCTGTGCCCGTAACCCACACATCCGCAAAGGCCCCTAGGGTCAATGACAGGAGGGCCCCGCCTCCAAAACGTTAAAAAAAAGGGGTATAAAAAAAAAGGAATTTTAAAATTAATAATAATAATAATTAATGATTACTTAATTAAATAACTAATTAGGACAAATAATTAACCTAATAAATAGTTACCCTAATTAACTACTGTTAATTAGCTAAACAATCCCTAATAGGTGGGACCCACTTGTCAGGTTGACCAAGTCAACCCTGTTGACTGCTGACGTCAGCATGACATCATGCTGACGTCATAAATTCATTTTTCGAATTAAATAATTAATTAATTAAATTCCAGAAATTAATAAAATCTTTAGAAAATCGTATCTTTTAATCCGTAACTCGGATTAAAATATTTTCAACATGAAAGTTGCTCAGAACGACGAGACGAATCTGGATACGCAGCCCGTTCGTCCGCCACGCATCCCGAGCATAGCGAAAACGCAACTTTCCCCCCTCCGGCTCCTCTGCTCGAAAACGCGAAACACCGGGATACTTCCCCGGATGTCATCCCCCTTCACCGGTATCACCTCATACCGCGATAGGGCACCCCTAGCACCGCTACTTGTCATGTCTTGAAACGCTATGCATCTGTTTGCTTAAATATTTATTGTTTCTCCCCCCTCTTCTCTCGCTAGACACCGAGACCGACGCCGCTGCTACCCAGTACGACTACGGAGTTGACGACCACTCTCTCTTGCCAGAGCAACCAGGCAAGCCCCCCCTTTGATCACCAGATATCGCCTACTCTTCTCTATACTGCTTGCATTAGAGTAGTGTAGCATGTTATTGCTTCCCGTTAATCCTATACTGATGCATAGCCTGTCCTTGCTACTACTGTTGTTACCTTTACCTGCAATCCTAATGCTTAGTATAGGATGCTAGTTTATCATCAGTGGCCCTACATCCTTGTCCGTCTGCCATGCTATACTATCGGGCCGTGATCACTCGGGAGTTGATCACGGGTATATACTATATACTTTATACATGATACATGTGTTGACTAAAGACGGGTCGGCTTGAGGAGCACCCGCGAGTGGATCTTTGAGGCGGAGCGACAGGGCAGGTTCCGACCACCTAGGAGAGAGGTGGGCCTGGCCCCGGTCGACGTTCGCGAATACTTAACACGCTTAACGAGATCTGGATATTTAATCCGAGTCTGGCCATTTGGTCTATACGCACTAACCATCTACGCGAGAGTAGTTATGGGTATCCCGGCGTCGTGGTATCAGCCGAAGCCTTCGTGACGTCAGCGACTGAGTGGCGCGCGCCGGATTGGAACGTAAGCCTGCTCTTGTATTAAGGGGGCTAGTTCTGCTTCCGGCCGCGTACGCAACGTGCAGGTGTGCTAAGGGCGATGGGCCCAGACCCCTGTGCGCTTAGGTTTAGACCGGCGTGCTGACCTCTCTGTTGTGCCTAGGTGGGGCTGCGACGTGTTGATCTTCCGAGGCCGGGCATGACCCAGGAAAGTGTGTCCGGCCAAATGGGATCGAGCGTGTTGGGGTATGTGGTGCACCCCTGCAGGGAAGTTAATCTATTCGAATAGCCGTGATCTTCGGTAACAGGACGACTTGGAGTTGTACCTTGACCTTATGACAACTAGAACCGGATACTTAATAAAACACACCCTTCCAAGTGCCAGATACAACCGGTGATCGCTCTCTCACAGGGCGACGAGGGGAGGATCATCGGTTAGGATTATGCTATGCGATGATACTTGGAGGACTTCAGTCTACTCCCTTCTACATGCTGCAAGACGGAGGCTACCAGAAGCGTAGTCTTCGAAAGGATTAGCTATCCCCCTCTTATTCTGGCTTTCTGCAGTTCAGTCCACCGATATGGCCCTTTACACATTTACCCATGCATATGTAGTGTAGCTTCTTGCTTGCGAGTACTTTGGATGAGTACTCACGGTTGCTTTCTCCCTCTTTTCCCCCTATCCCTTCTACCTGGTTGTCGCAACCAGACGTTGGAGCCCAGGAGCCAGACGCCACCTTCAACGATGACTCCTACTGCACCGGAGGTGCCTACTACTACGTGATGCCCGCTGATGACGACCAGGAGTAGTTAGGAGGATCCCAGGCAAGAGGCCTGCGCCTCTTTCGATCTGTATCCCAGTTTGTGCTAGCCTTCTTAAGGCAAACTTGTTTAACTTATGTCTGTACTCATATATTGTTGCTTCCGCTGACTCGTCTATGATCGAGCTCTTGTATTCGAGCCCTCGAGGCCCCTGGCTTGTAATATGATGCTTGTATGACTTATTTTATTTGTAGAGTTGTGTTGTGATATCTTCCCGTGAGTCCCTGATCTTGATCGTACACGTTTGCGTGTATGATTAGTGTACGATTAAATCGGGAGCGTCACAAGTTGGTATCAGAGCCGACTGCCTGTAGGAATTCCCCTTCCACACTCCTTGGCCGAAGTCGAGTCTAGACATTGCAAAAACTTTTACTAACTTGGCTGTGTGCCTTACGGGCCCACGTCGCCATCGGGTGATACTAGGATCTTTTACTCCTCGACCTTTACTCTGGGACTCTGAACTCTCTTCTACTTGGGTTAAACGAATTTACCAACTCTGACACTAGGATCCCGTTACGACATTCACCCCAATGTTGGATAAGCCCTAGTTATTCTTTAGAGTAGTACTTGAACATTATCCACATTGTCATTTGACTCCTGTGAAAACATCTTTGTTTTCAGATGGAACCCACGAGGCAGGTCGTGCGCCACACGACGGCCATTGGTGCCTCAGGATCACCTGCTGTGTTGGTTGAGATGATGACCTATCTGGGTTATCGCTGGCACCCTGAGTACACCGTCTATGAGGAGTATCAGGACTTCAACCAGGAGCAGTACCGTGCCATCGTCCACCTCTACTCTCGGGAGTATGACTCCACTACCGTGCTGCACACTGCTCATGGTGTTGGAGTGACTATCGATATGGCGGTCCATGATGCTGCTTATGCTGCTCTGACACGTCTCCGTGGAGAGTATCAGGAGTTGGATACCTCCCCCTTCAGGCACATTGCTATCGCATCCGATGTTGGTGCGGAGGGTTACTACACTACTGCCTACTCCACTGTCACCCGAGAGCCCTTCTACCATCAGAACCTGGTTCTGCATGCTGATGGGCTGGATCGAGCTAACCGAGCTCTTCGCCACGAGTTGTACACCACTCGTCAGCACCTCTATCGTGCTCTGACGATGTTGCACCCCTTCGTCGGATCTGGGGAGCTGTCGCGTTCTGCTATCTACCCAGCCAGGACCGTGATGCCCCAGGGTGTCGGTTGGCCAGAGGTGGGAGGCTACACTCCCGCACTTGGTCCTCTTCTGCCACTTGAGCGTCAGGTTCTGCACCAGAGTACCCGCGGACCCCAGGTTGCCGACGTGGTGTACCCGATGCCACACTACCAGCTTTCAGGCTACAGCTACCTCCGCAGTACCGCGTGGGACTGATGTAGACTTGCTTGTTAGTGTTAGATGCATTCGCCGCGAGCCTGCGTGCCGCCTGTGATGTCTTAGTCTATGTACCAGACTCTGTGTAACGAACTCCATGCATGATCTCTTTTGTAAGATATGCCGACTACTATGTAGTATCTATCGTGCTACTTTCGTTGTGCATGTTTCATCATGAATGATTCTCGTCTTTGCACATTTCTCAATACTGAACTACCCCTGTTATATATTAGCAGGATGGTTAGACCAGGTGGTCGTGGTCGTGGTCGTGGTGGCAATGCCCCACCACCGCCTGAGTACATGGCTGGGATGATGCAACAGTTTGAGCTGAACCATCAGTTCATGGAGAATATTATGGCTCAGTTTCCTCGCCCCAATATGAACCAGCAGCCAACCCAAGTGACTCTGCAGGATTTCATGCGCCTCATCCCAACCGTGTACCGCAGCTCAACTCAGCCTCTGGATGCTGATGACTGGCTCCGTGACATCACCTATGAGATGGAGTCTGCTGATGTAGCCCCTGCCAGCTATGTCACCTTTGCTTCCTTCTTCCTGAAAGGACCCGCAGCTCAATGGTGGGATAGCCACAGGCGTACTCTGCCAGCTGGAACAATCATCACCTGGCCAGACTTCCAAGCTGCCTTCCATGCTCGCTTCATTCCTCAGGGAGTTATGGACCGGAAGAAGCGTGAGTTCCGCAACCTCACCCAAGGCAATAAAACTG
>NC_053027.1:65573192-65584177 GCF_003073215.2 Triticum urartu
TCCCTGGATCAGTAATGCTGACACCACACAGTACTCGGAGGATTTATAGCAGAGTAGCAATCACACACTTATTACATCGAGTGTCTCAAAAGAGAACTTATTACAATAAATATGGCTTAAGGCCATCTAATAACGATAACACGGAAGGCTTGGAAGATAAGTTCCGCCCGCTCTGCCGACACCGCGTGCCCGCCGCCGCCTCGTATTCCTCCTCGCCACCGATCCGGCGAGGAGGCCGGATCTACTCCTCCCCTGCCTCCCCGCCGCTCCATCGGGCTCGCCGGAGCCGCGGCGACCTCGCCGGACTCGCCTCGGGCCGCGTGCCACCGAACCCTAGATCTGGAGGTCCAAATTTTCTTCTAAGTCCCCGTTTTCCCAGATCCATATGCCCTTTTTCATCATGCTATATCTCCGCATCCGTAGCTCCGTTTTGGCATATAGCATATCAAAATGTTCGTCTCAGAGAGTACATCATTTCATTCCATTGCATCATTTTCATTTGAGTTCATCTTGATGCCCGAAATGCTGTTAGAAGAGTGCTACTTGAGATAATTGTCAGATGTGCTGCTCCATTTAGATATTTGTCATTTTTGCTATGATTAATGTGTGCATTATATGCCTTGGTGCTCTACATATGTTTTGTTAAGGGTTTTGCCATCTTTCCAGAGGTGCAACCCATGTATTTTTGTGATGTGTGTGGTGACTAGCACAAGCTTGCAAAGTGAGGCACTTGGTAATGCTGATTTCAGGGACTTAGCATTTCCACTAAGTCCTTGAGCTGTTTATCTCATATGGCCATATGTTCATGTTGTTTCCAAGTGATCTGTGCCTCTTTTGAGGATGATCAGTAAGGATATTTTGTTAATCTTGTAGTGCTCTATCCATCCATGTCTTTGTTTGCAATTATGGTGCACCCTAGCATGAGTCAATCGAGCTCTACTTTTGTCATTTCGTGAATCTGGGTAGATTGTCTACTTGTTAGCGATTTTGCCGAGGATGTTGTAGTTGATCCGTGCATGCTATGCTATTGTTCTTGCCATGTCTAGCTTGCATTTTGTGTATTCTTGATGGGTGTATGCTTAGATGGTCATGACTTGCTCTGTAGTGAGTGCATCGAGCTCGTAAACATGCCTACTTGATATCTGTTTTCAGCATGCTCCAGTTTTCACTAAGTCTGAGAACTGATTATGTTTTTGCCATGTTCACATGCTTGCAAATGTATTTTCTGATCCCTTTTGGCTCAAGGTCACTAAGGGACTTTTGTTAATCTCTTTGAGTAGCTCCATGCCATGCTTTACTTTGCCATTTTCAGGTCCTTTAGCATATAGTTTTCATACTCCGAAGAGTGCTATCTGATCTGAGATTCCAGACAAGTGTTAATTTCACTGTCTGAAATCTGTTTACCAAATGCATTTTTGCCATGCTTGTTTGAACCTATTAATGTATGAATTGGCCGTAGCTCAGTGCTAGACTTTTGTTAAGCTTCATGAATGGATCCCTGCCATGTATTTTTATGCCATGTTTGGGTGATGTAGCATGTTCATCTTGTCACATTTAGATGGCTACTTGCTGTAAATCGCAGAACGTGGTCATATTTGAATTGCTTGCCTTTTCCAAAGCGTAACTCCGATTCCGGCGTTCTTTATATCGTTTTCAAGCGATTTCATCTCATCTTTCCAGTGGCACACTTGGATTTCCATGTTGAGGCCAGGTTCATGCTTTCCTTGTCAATCTTGCATATGCATCCCGCATCGCATCCCGCATAGCATACCATCTTGCATCATATTGTTTGAGCTTTGCACGTGGTTGATTGTGTCCTTGTTGCTTGTTTGTCTTGTTTGGGTAGAGCCGGGAGACGAGTTCGCTAACGAGGAGCCCGTTGAGTTTGCTTTCGAGGATCCAGTCAACTCTGACAACTTTGCAGGCAAGATGATCATACCCTCGAAATCACTACTATCTTTGCTTTGCTAGATGCTCGCTCTTTTGCTATGCCAATGCTACGATGCCTACCACTTGCTTTCAAGCCTCCCAAATTGCCATGTCAAACCTCTAACCCACCATGTCCTAGCAAACCGTTGATTGGCTATGTTACCGCTTTGCTCAGCCCCTCTTATAGCGTTGCTAGTTGCAGGTGAAGATTGGAGACCGTTCCTTGTTGGAACATTTATTTACTTGTTGGGATATCATTATATTGCCATGTTATCTTTATGCATCTATATACTTGGTAAAGGGTGGAAGGCTCGGCCTCTCGCCTAGTGTTTTGTTCCACTCTTGCCGCCCTAGTTTCCGTCATATCGGTGTTATGTTCCCGGATTTTGCGTTCCTTACGCGGTTGGGTTATAATGGGAACCCCTTGATAGTTCGCCTTGATTAAAGCTTTTCCAGCAATGCCCAACCTTGGTTTTACCATTTGCCACCTAGCCTCTTTTTCCCTTGGGTTTCCGGAGCCCGAGGGTCATCTTATTTTAGCCCCCCGGCCAGTGCTCCTCTGAGTGTTGGTCCAAACTAGAGTCCTGTGCAGCGCCCCCTCGGGGAAACTCGAGGTTTGGTTTTAGTTGTATGGAGCGCTCATCTGAGTGTGCCCTGAGAACGAGATATGTGCAGCTCCTATCGGGATTTGTCGGCACATTCGGGCGGTGTTGCTGGATTTGTTTTAACCTGTCGAAGTGTCTTGAAGAACCGAGGTACCGAGTCTGATCGGAACGTCTCGGGAGGAGGTCTATTCCTTCGTTGACCGTGAGAGCTTGTTCATGGGCTAAGTTGGGACTCCCCTGCAGGGATTTGAACTTCGAAAGCCGTGCCGCGGTTATGGGCAGATGGGAATTTGTTAATGTCCGTTGTAGATAACTTTGAACACTTAACTTAATTAAAATGAAATCAACAGTGTGAGTTACCGTGATGGTCTCTTCTCGGCGGAGTCCGGGAAGTGAACACGGTGTTGGAGTAATGCTTGCGCAGGTTTGCCTCTAGTTTCTCGTTCGCGCTTTGCCTCCTCTTCTCGCTCTCTTTTGCGAACAGGATAGCCACCATATATGCTAGTCGCTTGCTGCAGCTCCACATATTTTACCTTGCCTTACCTATAAGCTTAAATAGTCTTGATCGCGAGGGTGCGAGATTGCTGAGTCCCTGTGGCTCACAGATTACTTCCAAACCAGATGCAGGGCCTGATGATTCCGCTCCAGGTGACGCGCTTGAGCTCAAGTGGGAGTTCGACGAGGACTCTCAACGATACTAGTGTCTTTCCCTGATGATCAGTAGTGGTGCCCAGTTGGGGGTGATCGGGACCGTGTCGCATGTTGGGTTTATCTTTTATTTTGGCGCCGTAGTCGGGCCATGAAGTGTTTGAGTGATGTATGCTATTTATGTTATCTCCCCTTTTATTATCTATATTACATGGGATGTTGTGAAGATTGCCTAACTTGCGACATTGCTTTCAATGCGGTTATGCCTCTAAGTCGTGCCTCGACACGTGGGAGATATAGCCGCATCGAGGGCGTTACAAGTTGGTAATCAGAGCCTTCCCCGACCTTAGGAGCCCCATTGCTTGATCGTTATTAGTGGCCGAGTTGAGTCTAGAAAAAATGTTTTGAGTCATTAGGAATTATATATCGGAGAGTTTAGGAATTCTTTTTACTTCCCAGTCTCCTCATCGCTCTGGTAAGGCATCCTGACGTAGAGTTTTGACTCTTCTCTTCTCAAATTTCACTAAATTTTTTTTAGGATCACGCGGGTATCTTGGAATCGTTCCGATGGTTTTATGATGAGAACATTGTCTTGGTGCCTCCTGTCAGGGGTTTTGTGGAAGTGTCCCGGGGAGTTGAGCTCTGAGGTGTTGTCGTCATAATTTTATCGTTGCAGTTCTGGAATACCTGAGTTTAGTACGCCGACATCGAAAATCTCTTTTATGCAGTTCGTTGGTGAGATAACCTCGACGCCACCCAGTACTGGGGCGGGAGTTCGGGAGTATCGCCATAACTTGTATAACGGATGCTTTTCGAAGGTTGAGGTAGATGGTTTCCGAAGTTTTTCTCGGTTATGTGTTGAAGGATGGATACAGCTGGATGTAGGATTTGCTAGATTTGGGTGAGATATTATGCTTCCCCTGTATCCCCAACACCTGATTGCATAACCGGAAAGGTTCGGGAGTTTCATAGGTGGGAATTCTTGTAGCTCTAGCTCTTCTTCCACGGATATTTGGTTTGAGATTGGGATTTCTTACCGAGTATTCGTTCTTGATCCGTACCTTGTTGATTTATTTCTCTACCTAAATTCTAAGTGGCTTCTCAATTTATGGATATGTGACCATTTCAAGAGGAATGCATTCGTTCACTTTGTTCGGATGTGAAGACTATATGTTGCAAGTTTCATTCCGTTGGATTCAGCTTCAATATTTGTCTATCAAGGTGCTAATGGATGTCAACCTCTTAAGGATGGCTCCCCCAACGCGCACGACTTCGAATCCTAATCCGCCACCACCTCCACCTCCTCCGGAGGCATGGCAAGCTGTGATGGCCGCAACCAATGCAAACACACAGTTGATCATGCAAATTCTCCAAGAGCGCAATCAAGGCAACCAAGGGAACCAAGGCAACAATCAGAATCACTTTGCTACACTCAACCAGTTCCTTGCTAATGGGCCAAAGACTTTCAGCAATTGTGTTGAGGCAACTGATGCTGACGATTGGCTCGTGGATCTGTGCAAGCATTTCGAGTGCAGTAACGTCAGGCCTGAGGACTTTGTCAAGTTCGCTTCCTTCCAACTCAAAGATCAAGCTGCAGAATGGTTCCAGCAGTACAAGGATTCCAGAGGTGGACGTGTGATCACTTGGGATGAATTCGTCAAGAATTTCAGAGCTCATCATATTCCTCAGAGCGTGGTTGAAAGCAAGCGTGAGGAATTCCACGCAACCTGAAGCAAGGCTCTTTGTCTGTCTATGACTACAACAAGTTGTTTCAGAAGCTCGCCCGCTTTGCCAAGCAGGACGTCCCTGATGAGAAGAGCATGATATACCAGTTCAGGGGTGGTCTCAGAGAAGAATTCAGCTAGCTCTTGTTCTCTTTGAGCCCTTGAGGTACGATGAGTTCTACAACATGGCACTGAAGCAAGAGCCGCATCAACTGAGGTGTGATGCTTCCAAGAAGCGAGTCAGAGATGCTACTCCTTCTTCCTCTACTCCAAGTGGCCAAAGTAGAAGTATTGGCTTCCTCCTCCTCCATTCTGTCAGCCATATCAGCAGAAGAGCAAAGGTGGGAGTGGATCTTCCCACCCACCCAACCCTGGCTTTCAGAACAAGACTTCGTCTCAAGCTCCAAGATCGAGTGCTCCGTATCACCGTCCGCTTTCAGAGGTCACGTGCAACAAGTGCCAACAGAAGGGTCACTATGCCAACAAATGCTTCAATCAGAGGCGTCTCCCTCCTCCTCCTGTGAGATCGGCAAGTACAGCTGTGGTCAAGCATAACCCCAAGCACGCCAAGGTCAACTTGCTGAATGCAGCTCAGGCAGAGGACTCATCAGATGTCATCATGGGTAACCTTCCTGTTAACGATATTCCTGCAAAAGTTCTTTTTGACACTGGTGCATCGCATTGTTTCATTTCCAAACCTTTTGCATCAAAGTATGAGTGCGATTATCAGTATCTGCAAAGTTCCTTGCAAATTGTGTCACCGGGCAAGCAGATGACAGCTAACACCTGCGTCCCGGAGGTTACTATCACATTGGGTGACTACAAGTTCCTTTCTTCCCCAATTGTTCTTGGTAACTCGGATATTGATCTTATTCTCGGGATGGATTGGCTTTCTAAGCACAAGGCTCAGCTTGATTGTGCAGCCAGGCAGATTCAATTGACTCATTCGTCTGAGGATGTAATTGTCTTTGCCGCTCGTGATGATACCATCGTCTGTTTTCTCTCAATGAGAAGGGTGAACTCGATGCCATCTCGCAAATTCCAGTCGTTTGCGAATATCAAGACGTCTTTCCAGAAGAGCTTCCAGGAATGCCTCCGCACCGGCCAGTTGAATTCGTTATTGATCTTGAGCCTGGCACGGAACCTGTGTGCAAGCGTCCTTACAAGCTCGGACCTGAAGAGTTGAAGGAGCTGAAGAAGCAACTCGATATTCAAGAGAAGAATGGGTCTCATCCGGCCTAGTTCTTCTCCGTGGGGTTGTGGTGTTCTTTTTGTGAAGAAGAAGGATGGAACGGACCGACTTTGTGTTGATTACCGTCCATTGAACAAGAAGACCATCAAGAACAAATACCCACTTCCCAACATCAATGAGCTGTTCGAACAACTCAAAGGTGCCCAAGTATTCTCCAAGCTTGATCTCCGTATGGGTTATCATCAGATTCGAATCCGTGAGCAAGATATTCCCAAGACGGCTTTCAGGACAAGCTATGGTTCATACGAATACACTGTCATGTCTTTTGGCCTCGTCAACGCTCCTCCGACGTTCTCTCGCATGATGAACTTCATCTTCAATGCCTACACCAATGACTTCGTTTTGGTCTATCTCGATGACATTCTGGTTTTCTCGAAGAACAAGGAAGATCATGCCAAGCACTTGCGTTTGGTTCTGATAAGCTCAGAGGGAACATCAGTTCTACGCCAAGTTCTCCAAGTGCGAATTTTGGCTCGATGAGGTTCTTTATCTTGGTCATATCATCTCTGCCAAGGGCATTGCGGTGAATCCTGAGAAGGTGTCTGCAATTGTGAATTGGGAACCTCCTCAGAACGTGAAGCAACTCCGTAGCTTCCTCGGTCTCGCAAGCTATTGTCGAAGATTCGTTGAAATTTTTTCTAAGATCGCGAAGCCTCTCTCAAATCTTCTCCAGAAGCACGTCAAGTACGTTTGGTCTCCGGAGTGTGACATTGCTTTCAACACTTTGAAAGAGAAATTGATCACTGCTCCAGTTCTGACTCCGCCTGATGAATCCAAGCCGTACGAGGTCTTTTGTGATGCCTCTCTCCAAGGTCTTGGCGCAGTGTTGATGCAAGAGAAGAAAGTTGTTGCTTATACCTCTTGCCAGTTGAAGCCTAATGAGAAGAACTACCCCACTCATGATCTCGAGTTGGCGGCAGTTGTGCATGCTCTTTTGACTTGGAGACATCTCTTATTGGGAAGAAAAGTGGACATCTTCACTGACCACAAGAGTCTCAAGTACATCTTCACTCAGCCTAATCTCAACCTCAGGCAACTCGATGGGTCGAAATGATTCAAGAGTATAATCCGAGTATCGAGTATACTCCAGGCAAGGCCAATGTGATTGCTGACGCATTGAGCAGGAAAGGCTTATTGCAACAGTCTGATTCTCAAGCCTTATCAACCCGAGCTTTGTGAAGCTTTCCGCAAACTTAATCTGCAAGTTGTTCCTCAAGGTTTCCTCGCCAACCTTCAAGTCTCTCCTACCTTGGAAGACCAGATTCGCCAAGCTCAGCTTCTTGATGCTATGGTGAAAAAGGTGAAGATTGGGATTGCCAAGAGTCAACCCAAGTACAAGTGCTACCGCCTTGATGACAAGGACACTCTCTTCTTCGAGGATCGTATTGTTGTGCCCAAAGGTGACCTTCGTAAAGTGATCATGAACGAGGCTCACAATTCTCTCCTCTCCATCCACCCTGGGAGCACGAAGATGTATCAGGACCTCAAGCAGGCTTATTGGTGGACTCGAATGAAGCGCGAGATTGCTCAATTCGTGAATGAGTGTGATGTCTGCAGAAGAGTGAAGGCAGAACACCAAAGGCCAGCTGGTCTCCTCCAACCTCTTGCCATTCCAGAATGGAAGTTTGACCACATTGAGATGGACTTCGTGACTGGGTTTCCAAAGTCCAAGCGTGGCAATGATGCTATATTCGTTGTCATCGACAAACTCACTAAAGTGGCTCACTTTCTGCCTATCAAAGAGTCAATCACTGCAGCTCAATTGGCGGAACTCTATACCTCTCGAATTGTCTCTCTGCACGGTATTCCACAAGTGATCTCTTCAGACCGTGGCAGCATCTTTACCTCCAAGTTTTGGGATTCTTTTCAGAAGGCCATGGGCACCAACATCCGCTTCAGCACAGCTTTCCATCCTCAAACTAGCGGTCAAGTCGAGCGTGTCAACCAGATTCTTGAAGATATGCTCAGGGCTTGTGTGATCTCCTTCGGCATGAAGTGGGAGGATTGTCTTCCTTATGCTGAATTCTCCTACAACAACAGTTTTCAAGCAAGTTCGGGCAAGGCCCCATTTGAAATTCTGTATGGCAGGAAGTGCCGTACCCCTCTCAACTGGTCTGAAACCGGTGAACGTCAGCTTTTGGGAAATGACTTAATCACAGAGGCAGAGGAAATGTGCAAAGTCATTCGAGATAACCTCAAAGCAGCCCAATCCCGTCAGAAGAGCTACTATGATAGTAAGCACCGTGATTTGGCTTTCGAGATCGGAGATCATGTTTACCTCCGCGTCTCTCCTATGAAAGGTACTCGTCGCTTCGGTATCAAAGGGAAGCTTGCCCAGATACGTGGGACCTTTCAAGATTGTCAGCAAGAGAGGCGATCTCGCCTATCAACTCGAGCTTCCTTCAAACTTTGCAAATGTTCATGATGTGTTCCATGTCTCTCAGCTCCGAAAGTGCTTCAAGACTCCTGACCGCACCGTCAACTTCGAGGACATTGAGCTCCAAGAAGATCTCTCTTATCGTGAGCACCCAGTTGCTATTCTTGAAGAGACTGAACGCAAGACTCGCAACAAGTCAATCAAATTCCTCAAAGTCAAGTGGTCACACCATTCCGACCGTGAAGCTACCTGGGAACGCGAGGATCACCTCCGTTCTGAGTACCCGCGTTCTTTCAGTCCTAGATCTCGGGACGAGATCCTTTCGTAGTGGTGGAGTGTTGTAACACCCCGGATGTAACTTACCCAATTTGTACTCCAACTCTTGCCGTTTCCGGCGTTAAGTTATTTTATTTTCTCGGGTTCGGGTTTTTGTCTCCGTGTGTTGTTATCATTGTCATGCATCTCATATCATGTCATCATGTGCATTGCATTTGCATACGTGTTCATCTCATGCATTCGAGCATTTTCCCCGTTGTCCGTTTTGCATTCCGGCGCTTCGTTCTCCTCCGGTGGTCATTTCTAGCTTTCTTTCGTGTGTGGGGATTAAACATTTCCGGATTGGACCGAGACTTGCCAAGCGGCCTTGGTTTACTACCGGTAGACCGCCTGTCAAGTTTCGTACCATTTGGACTTCGTTTGATACTCCAACGGTTAACCGAGGGACCGAAAAGGCCTCGTGTGTGTTGCAGCCCAACACCCCTCCAATTTGGCCCAAAACCCACCAAACTCTGCTCCATCATCTAGAGCGTTCGATCACGATCGCGTGGCCGAAAACCGCACCTCATTTGGACTCTCCTAGCTCCCTCTATGCCTATATATAGACCCCTCCTCTAAATTCGGATCCCTCTCCCAAACCCTAAAAATTTCGTCTCCTCCGCCGCCGGACGTGTCCACACCCGCCGGACACGCCCGCGCCGCCGCGCCCGACCACTCAGACTCGCCACGTGGCCGCCGCCTCCTCCACCGCCGCGGCCCGCCCGGCCCGCAGCGGGCCCCCGCGGCCCGGTCGCCGCCTCCCCGCGCCTCCTGCGCCCCGCCGCCCGACGCCGCTGCCTCGCCGCCTTCGCCTCGCCGGCGCGCAGCCGCCACGCGCCTCGCGGTTCGCCTCGCCGCGGCCGCCGACACGCCGCCCCGCTCCGCCGACACCGCGCTCGCGCCGCCTCATCCTCCTCGCCGCCGGATCCGGCCGGAGGAGGCCGGATCTACTCCTCCCCTGCCTCCCCGCCGCTCCATCGGGCTCGCCGGAGCCGCGGCGACCTCGCCGACTCGCCTCGGCTGCGTGCCACCGAACCCTAGATCTGGAGGTCCAAATTTTCTTCTAAGTCCCCGTTTTCCCAGATCCATATGCCCTTTTTCATCTTGCTATATCTCCGCATCCGTAGCTCCGTTTTGGGCATATAGCATATCAAAATGTTCGTCTCAGAGAGTACATCATTTCATTCCATTGCATCATTTTCATTTGAGTTCATCTTGATGCCCGAAATGCTGTTAGAAGAGTGCTACTTGAGATAATTGTCAGATCTGCTACTCCATTTAGATATTTGTCATTTTTGCCATGATTATTGTGTGCATGATATGCCCATGAGCTCTACATATGTTTTGTTAAGGGTTTTGCCATCTTTCCAGAGGTGCAACCCATGTATTTTTGTGATGTGTGTGGTGACTAGCACAAGCTTGCAAAGTGAGGCACTTGGTAATGCTGATTTCAGGGACTTAGCATTTCCACTAAGTCCTTGAGCTGTTTATCTCATATGGCCATATGTTCATGTTGTTTCCTAGTGATCCGTGCCTCTTTTGAGGATGATCAGTAAGGATGTTTTGTTAATCTTGTAGTGCTCTATCCATCCATGTCTTTGTTTGCAATTATGGAGCACCTAGCTTGAGTCAATCGAGCTCTACTTTTGTCATTTCGTGAATCTGGGCAGATTGTCTACTTGTTAGCGATTTTGCGTGATGTTGTAGTTGATCCGTGCATGCTATGATTGTTCTTGCCATGTCTAGCTTGTCATTTTGTGTATTCTTGATGGGTGTATGCTTATTTGTCATGACTTGCTCTGTAGTGAGTGCATCGAGCTCGTAAACATGCCTACTTGATATCTGTTTCAGCATGCTCCAGTTTTCACTAAGTCTGTGATCTGATTATGTTTTTGCCATGTTCACATGCTTGCAATTGTATTTTCTGATCCCTTTTGGCTCAAGGTCACTAAGGGACTTTTGTTAAGATCTTTGAGTAGCTCCATGCCATGCTTTACTTTGCCATGTTCAGGTCCTGTAGCATATAGTTTTCATGCTCCGAAGAGTGCTATCTGATCTGAAATTCCAGACAAGTGTTAATTTCACTAAGTCTGAAATCTGTTTACCAAATGCATTTTTGCCATGCTTGTTTGAAC
>NC_053027.1:65585177-65595177 GCF_003073215.2 Triticum urartu
TATGGTTTATGAGAAGCTTATACCCAAACCTGCCCCAAGTGGGACAATTTTTTTACCACGGCATGTTGATGCCGCTCCATGATAGCATGCCAAGTTTCATGAATTTCAGACGAGTTTTGGATTTACTAGAACTTGAATACCAGGTATCTCAATGTTTGCGGCCGAGTGACGGTGGCAGGTGTTCGAAATTCATTCCCATTTCTTGCATGGGACCTAAGCATGCAACCAAGGACACATATTTGATTTTTCAACCAGTTTTATACGCACTGGAGAATGTGCAGGTAGTTCAAATTTGAATTATGCACATAAAATGCCTGGAAAACCCAGTTAATGTATAGAAATGTCCAAATGAACCCCAAAACAATTCCAAAATTAAACACAACACTCTTTTTGTTCTATTTTGACACTCAAAATTTTTTGAAAGCAATAAGAGGCAATGGGATATCGTTCCATCCCAAAGGTGGCAAGTTCCCTACAGAACCATCACGCTTGTTGTGAGAAGCTTTGGTTTGTGAGAAGCTTATACCCAAACCTGCCCCAAATGGGACAAAAGTTTTACCACGGTATGTTGATGCCGCTCCATGATAGCATGCCAAGGTTCATGAATTTCAGACGAGTTTTGGATTTACTAGAATTTAAAAACTAGGTATCTCAGTGTTTGCAGCCGAGTGACGGTGGCAGGGTGTTTGAAATTCATTCGCATTTGTTGCATGGGACCTAAGCATGCAACCAAGGACACATATTTGCCTTTTCAACCAAGTTTATATGCACTGGAGCATGTGCACGTAGTTCAAATTTTAATTATGCACCTGAAATGCCTACAAAACCAAGTTAATGTATAAAAACATCAAAACGAACCCTGAATAATTCCAATTTTTTTGACGACACACCTATCAGTTGCATGTTCACTGCAGATAAAAGTTCTAGCAATTCAAACACCATCCTTTGAAGTGTGACCCCATTACATATTCAAATCAAGACGACAAATCAAGTAGATCGCACACAGTTTATTATCACCAACCGTGTGAGATGTAGCCAAAATATCTTGGAGCACTGTAGGTGTATAGTACGCTATGGCTTACGCGAGAAGGTGCGCGGCTACAGTCCACCGCCGGCGTGTCAAGCACACTAGCTCACTCCCCAAATATAATTGCCATGGTCATTTCATCGCCGGTGAAAGATGGGGACGTGGACCCACGTCGTGAGGTCAACTTCGGCGGCCCACTCCGGCGAGAGCGCGGTCGCAGCCGCCGGCACGTGCAAACAAGCTTCGTGAGGGCGACCGTAGTCTGCGTCCGGGCGGCCAGAGGCAGCCCAAACGCCCATTGTTGCTTCTCAGGTAGCGGCAGCCATCTGCCTCGGGGATAGCAACTGGCGAGAGGCACAGCAGTGTCCGTTCCGCAGCAGCGGCCTTAGCCCTGATGGAGGCCGCCCACTACCATGTCGAGGCCGTCCACGCCCAGCTCGTGGTGGTCATCCACAAATTCAAACGAAGCTTCTCTTGACAACGGTCGGCAACCCACGGCCTAAGAGATGGCAATCGACCGAGAGAGTTCGAGCAGCCGTCCGTTCCTGCGCGGCATACCTTGCCACGGACGGAGCCTGCTAGAGCCCAGATCGCAGCCGCCCACGCCCAGCTTGTGCGGCCTATTCTAAAGATATGGCGGACACGGATGGCGAGATGCTTGCCGAGTATAATGGCAATTGATGACATGGAAATCCTTCCCTAGGAGACCGTTCGGTGCGAGCTAGACATGGAGGCGGCGGCGGAGATCTGACGAGCACCAGCCGTAGTAGTACTCTTTGTTTTGTTTAATTAAGAGTGGCGGTCTTTAATTTGTTAGATGTAATGTTTAGGTCAGCTAGCTCTATTTAATTGCTGAACTTGCTCGATTAAGAAGTGTGGGTGTGATGTAGTCTCCTTTGTGTACCCAAATTATGCAATGACGTGGATGACCACTGTAACCAGGGAAATTCGAACCAAAATTTTTGACGTTCAAACTCAACACACGGGTTAAGCTATCTGAATCGTTTGTGATGTTCACATATCGTACACAGTTCTGAATAAGGGACCGTGTCTGATGACACTTTGCGCGCCAGTTTTTTCGCTGAAGCGATTCCAAATTTTTGGCTTCCGCGGAAATATCTACCTCCCCGCCCCCTCCCCTTACCAAAAGCCACATTTCCCCTGTTTCCGCCTTCCTTTCCAAGTTGAAACCTTCACTCCTTGCTTGCAGCGCCTGCCTCCTCACCGGCGACCCTCCTACTCACTGCTCGGCCTCGCCTATCCAGGCAGGTAATCCACACCCGACCCCCATCCTCCTTCCTCCTTCCACATCCCACATGCCCCGACCCGGCGCGACACCTTCCACCCAAATCACCGACCCCTCCACCAAATAAGTGCGCCCTAAGCCATGGTGCACGCAGTATAGCCAGGATCCCAAGGACCATTTGGCAGCGGAGAAGCAAATCGCGGCCGCACGCGCGGATGAGGTCGCGATGGCTGCCATTCGTGTCGACCCCCAGATCTTGGAGGAGCACCTCGCCGTCGAGGCCACCATCGACGCCTCGCGCACCGACGACGTGACGCGGTTGGTGTTTGGTTCAATTCTGCAATGCGATGTTCAATTGTTGTGGGTGCATTCTGTTATTGTATACCATGTGAGAAATAAATCAAATTTGGTTGTACTAAATACATGAGAAACAAATACAATTGCTATATTTCCAAGTTGTTAAGCATGCTTGGTTTGGTTAACTGTCTGATCTTCTATTAGGAGTATGTTATATTGTGCAATGTGGTGCTCAGTTAACGTTTGGTTCATTTGTTGTGGTGTTTAGTTAACTGTTTTGTTTGGTTCAATTCTGCAATGCGATGTTCAATAGTTGTGGGTGCATCATGTTATTGTATACCATGTGAGGAATAAATTGAATTTGGCTGTAGTAAATACATGAGAAAAAATACAATTGCTATATTTCCAAGTTGTTAAGCATGCTTGGTTTGGTTAACTGTCCGATCTTCTATTAGGAGTATGTTATATTGTGCAATGTGGTGCCCAGTTAATGTCTGGTTCATTTGTTGTGGCGTTTAGCTAACTGCTTGGTTCAATTCTGCAATGCGATGTCTAATTGTCGTGGGTAGAATTTTGTATTGTTGTGCATGTGAGGAATACATCGAATTTGGTTGCACTTAATACATGAGAAACATATACAAGTGCTATATTTCCTAGTTCTTAATCATGCTTGGTTTGGATAAATGGGTTTTCCATGTGGCTTGAATTAATCTGATGAATCTGCAATGTGCTTATTTTTCATCAAAATATTTTACTGATAGCATCCGAACCCTTACTTAACCTGATGACTAACTACCTTATATGTGTTGCAGGGAAACAATGGGAAGCACTAAGGTTTACAATCAAGGTTAGCACGTGCATGGTCCATTGTCTAATAGCACATTATTGTGCAATTGCAGGAACCATTCTAATATTTAGGTTTTTAACAATTTAGTCTTGCACATGTAGGTCCTGCTGTCAGAGATTTTGACCCACTGTTCGACCCTTTTTGCATATGAGGAAATGAGTTGTCCATGAATATCAGTCAAGTCAAGAAACTCAGAAAGATTGTTAGGATAAAGAAATTACCGACAAAAAACAACAAGATCTTTGTCTGCACAATGAGGAAGACATCAGTTCACTACAGGATGGTACTAACTATTATACCTTGCCTTTTTTATTCCTTTGCCCCATTTCCAATATAGAGAAGATATTTATGCACATCCTTGTTTTCAGGCCTTTCCAAAGCAGTTCACTGATGATTACCTCTCAAACCACCTGTATGGTCAGGAGGCGAGGAAGGTATTCATACAACACCCACGGTTCAATATTGAAGTGTTCCTGAAGAGGATGAAGGATGGACGGTCAATCATCCACAGGCACTGGCCTAAAGTTACAAAGACCTTCAACATCAATGAAGGCTCAATATTCGCCTTCTGCTTTAGCAGTTTTCCAGATGAGATACATCTGTGTATGTACCATCTATGATGCTAATTTCGAAAGGTTATAGATGTTGCATGTCAAACTCGGTGCTGGTGTAGTTGTGTAATGGGGTAGCTGAGTGCTGAAGCTATATGATGTTGTACTGTGATGTATTTCAATTATGAAAATGAAATATATTGTGTGCTTAATATGAAATTTCAATTAGATTAATAAATGGATTATTAATAATCGGATAATTAGCATGCTAATTGGGTTTTCTATTGCAAACGGTTATTGAGAAAACACCATGTGCGATGCATTCAATAACACACACAGTATCTAGGAATAAACCGTGTTAGATTAATGAACAATCACACACGACATCCTCTTGAAAACTGTTTGCGTTAGGCCACCTGGCGCAAACGTTTACCACATAAAAACTATGTGTGATGGACAGCCCTTGACACACAGTTTCTTCTAGGCACCGTGTGTGATGCATTCAATAACGCAAACGATAAAATTGTTAATACCGTGTGCAATGGAAACGCTATCACAAACGATTTAACCGGGAAAATTGTGTGTGATGTACTTGCGAACATAAACGTTTTCCTTGGAGCGACTGTGTGGGATGTATATACGAAAAGAAACGTTTAGCGGTGACTGATTATGTGGGATGTACTTATGACCGGAAATGATTTCGCTTGTATAATTGTATTTTTTAGCACTACTGTACGTATTTCTGTATTTGAGTGCTCGACGGTCGCACACGACCTCATTTTACCGAGCGTGTGTGCCAGGAGGGCATATCCCTGATGGTTTCTGGGTCGCGTAGGAAGGACCCCCCTATCGCCCACACTCACTAGGCGACGGTTCCAAATGTCGTCGCGGAAAGGGGTTAAAATCGTTTGTGTAGCACCTCGCTGTACTAGTGCATTCTAGATGTGTTATTCTCAAGATGAGTGTTTATCCACATCAAAAATTCTATTTTTATCACTTCCCTACTCGAGGACGAGTAGCAGTTAAGCTTGGGGATGCTAATACGTCTCTAGCGTATCTATAATTTTTATTGTTCCATGTTGTTATATTATCAATCTTAGATGTTTTATAATCATTTTATAGTCATTTTATATCATTTTTTGGTACTAACCTATTGACATAGTGCCAAGTGTCAGTTGCTGTTTTTTCATGTTTTTTACATCGCAGGAAATCAATATCAAATGGAGTCCAAATGCCATGAAACTTTATGGAGAATTTTTATGGGCCAAAAGGAACACAACGGGCCCTGGCTGCGCCTGGGGGTTGCCCCGAGGGAGGCACAACCCACCAGGGCGCGCCAGGAGGCCCGGGCATGCCCTAGTGGGTTGTGCCCACCTCGGGTGCCCCCGGACCGCCTCTTTGCTCTATAAATACCCTAATATTCCCAAAACCCTAGGGGAGTCAATGAAATATTCATCCAGCCGCCGCAGAGTCCAGAACCACCAGGTCCAATCTAGACACCATCTCGGATGGGGTTCACCACCTCCATTGGTGCCTCTCCGATGATGCGTGAGTAGTTCTTGGTAGACCTTCGGGTCCGTAGTTAGTAGCTAGATGGCTTCTTCTCTCTCGTTTGATTCTCAATACAATGGTCTCTTGGAGATCCATATGATGTAACTCTTTTGCGGTGTGTTTGTTGGGATCGATGAACTTTGAGTTTATGATCAGATCTAGCTTTTTATATCCATGAAAGTATTTGAGTTTCTTTGATCTCTTTTATGCATGATTGCTTATAGCCTCGTATTTCTTCTCCGATATTTAGGTTTTGTTTGGCCAACTTGATCTATTTATCTTGCAATGGGAAGAGGTGCTTTGTAGTGGGTTCGATCTTACGGTGCTTGATCCCAGTGACAGAAGGGGAACCGACACGTATGTATCATTGCTACTAAGGATAAAATGATGTGGTCTATCTCTACATAGATAGATATTGTCTACATCATGTCGTCTTTCTTATTGCATTACTCCGTTTTTCCATGAACTTAATACACTAGATGCATGCTGGATAGCGGTCGATGTGTGGAGTAATAGTAGTAGATGCAGACAGGAGTCGGTCTACTAATCTTGGACGTGATGCCTATGTAATGATCATTGCATGGATATCGTCATGAGTATTTGAAGTTCTATCAATTGCCCAACAATAATTTGTTCACCCACTGTTTGCTATTTTTCTTGAGAGAAGCCACTAGTGAAACCTACAGCCACCGGGTCTCTTTCTCATATTATTTTCCTTTGTGATCTATTTTCTTTTGCATTTATTTTCAGATCTATTAATCCAAAAATACCTTGCTGCAATTTATTCTTATTTATTTATTTGGCGTTACCCCATGTCTAATTGCCTATCTTGAGGCGCCGTACCCCAGAAGGGATTGACAAGCCCTTTAACATGTCGGGTTGCGAGAAGTTGTTATTTGTGTGCAGGTGTTGTTTACATTGTGTTGCTTGGTTCTCCTACTGGTTCGATAACCTTGGTTTCAGATCTGAGGGAAATACCTACTGCCGCTGTGCTGCATCATCCCTTCCTCTTTGGGGAAATACCAACGTAGCTTCAAGCGACATTAATATACTAGTGGGAATTTTTCATTATAAGAACTTGGCTTGTATATTCCAATGATGGGCTTCCTCAAATTGCCCTAGGTCTTCATGAGCAAGCAAGTTGGATGCACACCCACTTAGTTTCTTTTTGAGCTTTCATACACTTATAGCTCTAGTGCATCTGTTGCATGGCAATCCCTACTCACTCACATTGATATCTATTGATGGGCACCTCCGTAGCTCATTAATACACCTAGTTGATGTGAGACTTTCTCCTTCTTTTTGTCTTCTCCACAACCACCATATTCTATTCCACCTATAGTGTTATATCCATGGCTCACGCTCATGTATTGCGTGAAAGTTGAAAAAGTTTGAGAACACCAAAAGTATGAAACAATTTCTTGGCTTATCATCAGGGTTGTGCATGATAAAATACTATGTGTGATGAAGATGGAGCATAGCCAGACTATATGATTTTGTAGGGATAACTTTCTTTTGCCATGTTATTTTGAGAAGACATAATTGCTTTATTAGTATGCTTGAAGTATTATTGTTTTTATGCCAATATTAGACTTTTATTTTGAGTCTTATGGATCTGAGTATTCATGCCACAATAAAGAAGATTACATGGAAAATATGTTAGGTAGCATTCCCATCAAAAATTATGTTTTTATCATTAACCTACTCGAGGACGAGTAGGAATTAAGCTTGGGCATGCTTGATACGTCTCCAATGAATCTATAAATTTCTTATTGTTCCATGCTATTATATTATCTGTTTTGGATGTTTTATATGCATTAATATGATATTTAATATTATTTTTGGGACTAACCTATTAACCTAGAGCCCGGTGCCAATTTCTGTTTGTCCTTGTTTTTGAGTTTTATAGAAAAGGAATACCAAATGGAGTCCAAACGGAATAAAACTTTCACGATGATTTTTCTTAGACCAGAAGACACCCATAGGACTAGGAGAGGGGGCAAAAACTTCCCGAGGAGGCCACAAGCCTCCTAGGCGTGCCCTAGGGGCGCGCCATGAGGAATTGTGGGCCCCTCGGGAGTCCTCCAACCCTAACCTTTGCACTATAAATTCCCAAATATTCCCAAAACCACCAGAAGCATCCACCAAAATACTTTCCCGCCACCGCTAGCCTCTGCTCCCGTGAGATCCCATCTTGGGGCCTTTTTCGGCACCCTGTCGGAGGGGGATTTGATCATGGAGGGCGTCTACATCAACCTTGCTGCCCTTCTGATGAAGCATGAGTAGTTTACCACAGAACTACGGGTCCATAGCTAGTATCTAGATGGCTTCTTCTCTCTCTTTGATCTTCAATACAATGTTCTCCTCGATGTCCTTGGAGTTCTATCCGATGTAATATTCTTTTGCGGTGTGTTTGTCAAGATCTGATGAATTGTGGATTTATGATCAGATCATCTATGAATATTATTTGAGTCTTTTCTGAACTCTTTTATGCATGATTAAATATCTTTGTATTTTTCTTCGAAATATCGGTTTGGTTTGGCCAACTAGATTGGTATTCCTTGCAATGGGAGAGGTGCTTAGTTGTGGGTTCAACATTGCAGTGTCCTCACCGAGTGACAAAGTAGGGGTAGCGAGGCACGTATTGTATTGTTGCCATAAAGGGTAAAAATATGGGGTTTTCATCATATTGCTTGAGTTTACCCCTCTACATCATGTCATCTTACTTAAGGCGTTACTCCGTTCGTATGAACTTAATACTCGAGATGCATGTTGGTTAGCGGTCGATGTGTGGAGTCATAGCAGTAGATGCAGGCAGGAGTCGGTCTACTTGACACTGATGTGATGCCTATATTCATGATCATTGCCTTGGATATCGTCATAACTTTGCGCTTTTCTATCAATTGCTCGACAGTAATTTGTTTACCCACCGTATGTTTTCTTTCAAGAGAGAAGCCTCTAGTGAAACCTATGGCCCCGGGGTCTATTATCCATCATATATTTTCAAATCTAGAAACCAAAAAAACCCCAAAATGTCTTGTTGTAATTTATTTAAATTTACTTTAATTTGCTCTTTTATTTATCTTTTATACCTATCTCTATCAGATCTCACTCTTCTTCGTGACCATGAAGGGATTGACAACCCCTTTTTCACGTTCTGTGCAAGTGTTTGTTAGTTTGTGCACGTGCATAGATTGGAGGCTTGCTTGTGCCTCCTACTATATTGATACCTTGGTTTTTAACTGAGGGAAATACTTATCTCTACTTTGCTGCATCACCATTTCCTCTTCAAGGGAAAAATCAACGCAAGCTCAAGAAGTAGCAGGATGCCGCGTCCCATCTAAACACATTCGTAGAATTGTGTGATATGCAAAAGAAAAAGTATGTGGACAATGATATTGTGAAGTTGAAATTACTTCCTTTATCCTTGAGGGATCGTGCAAAAATTTAGTTTTCTTCTTTGCCTCGCAGTAGTATCAATTCTTGGGATAAGTGCAAAGATGCTTTTATTACTAAGTACTTTCTGCACGCAAAAATTAATTCCCTTAGAACTCAAATCATGAATTTTAAGCAACTTGAGCATGAACATATTGCACAATCTTGGGAAAGAATGAAATTGATGCTAAGAAATTGTCCTACTCATGGTTTAAATCTTTGGATGATTATACAAAAAAATTATGCGTGATTGAATTTTGTTTCTAGAAATCTTTTATATTCGGTCGTGGGTGGTAGTTTGATGGACATTACTTTGGGTGAAGCTACTAAATTGCTAGACAATATTATGGAAAATTATTCACAATGGCATACTAAAAGAGCAGCTACTAGTAAAAAAAGTTAATTTGGTTGAAGAAATTAGTACTTTGAGAGAAAAAGTTGATGCTCTTATGAAATTGGTTGCTAGTAAAATTACTCTTGTTGATCTTAATGATGTGCCTTTGTCTACTTCGATTGAGCAAAAATAGTGATCCCGTAGATGTGAATTTTGTCTTGTGACACAATTTTAATAACAATGCTTATAGAGGTAATTTTAATCCTAGGCCTTGTCCTGGAAATTCCTCTAATAATTATGGCAATTCCTGTGGTAATTCTTCTTACAATAATAATAGGAACCCCTCTAATCTTGAGAGAAATAATAAAGAATTTATCAATGCTCAAAAGTCTTTTAATACTACGATAGAAGAAAAGTTGAATAAGATTGATGATATGTCTAGAAGCATTGATAGAATTTCCCATGATGTAGAAAATCTCAAGATTAAAGTTTGTGCACCTAAGGTTGATGTCAATGATTAAATCTTTATACGCTTCTATGGATGAAAGTAAGAAAAGAACCGCTATGCTTAGAGCTAAAAGAGAATTTTAAAAAAGAGTGTTTTCTATTGGTTGCTTTCATAACAATGATGAAGATCTTAAAATGATAAGTATTTCTTCTATTGATTCCTTGTTTAGTAATATTAAACTTGATGAAAAGAGGATTGAAGAAG
>NC_053027.1:65600499-65617867 GCF_003073215.2 Triticum urartu
GAATAGACCTTCGTGGTCAGGCTGACCGTGCTTCCAGCATCGTCAGTAACCTCAGGAGATTGGTTTAGCGGTTGCTAAGGCGCAACGTCGTGCACGTTTGTAGTCGGATCGTCAAAGTCGTCTCCACCAAATCGATAGTTATCATCTCATCGAAAGATCGGGAGCCTCGCCTCTATCATTGGATGCTTTGGGTGGCCAGTGGGTGAAGAGAGAGGAAGAAGAAGAGTGGAAATGGGTCTGTCCAGAATAGAAAATTGGTGGTTTCATCCCCTTGATCAATGAGCATTGACTTGTGCTAAATGCCAGAGGTAGAGGGAGGTTAGGAGGAGGTGTCGTAAACAGGAGAACTCATTTGCATTAGTGGAAGCGGCCCAAACAGGGTTTTCAGTTAAAATGCAGAAGGTGTTTGATATGGTTTTGGGGTATGTGCACTAATTTCCTTCTTGTGCCACTTGGCAGGGGTGTTTGTCATGACAAAATGACAGGGTAGAAGGAAGATGAGCTCATTTGGAAGAGTTTGCTAATGTAACTTTGGCAATCCCTAGAAATTAGCAGAAATGAACTTGTGTAGATCTAGTTGAGCAAATCACTTCCCCTTGATGCACCACTCGGTGTAGTGGCCTCGTTTGGTCATGTGAACATGCTCAAAAAAGTTGGGGTCAAGGAGATAAAGTTGGTAGTACAAAGTTGTTCAAATTCGATTCTGGTCAGAGAGGGTTTTGGGGGGTTTTGTCCAATATTTTGAACATGACCATGTGTTGAAACTCATATATATGGAAAATATATGTCCACTGAGTTTCCCTGATTTTTCTCAAATATTTTTGAAGCTTCAAAATAATTTTAACCTATTAAAGACCATTTCTGGCCTTAATAAAAAGCATTTAAATAAATAGGAAAATAATTTTTAAAATAATATTTTTGTGGTTTATGGGAGTCCTATATCTAATAGGACTCAAATATTCTTTTGGAAATATTTTTCATGCCCTAAATTAAGTACTTGTAGTGCAAGCCTTAATTCAGGGGGTTTTGGAAAACCTAGTTTAGAAAATACTTTTTGGCCAAATTATTTTTTCCAGAAATTATTTTTGTGTCCCATACACATGGCATGATCATTGGGCAAGGTTTTGGAACAAGGAGAATGAGTATAAGAGTTGGAGAATTTATTTGAATTTTTTAGAGCACTTGCAAACAGCAGTCAAACATTCAATCAAAGCAAACACAAAACACTCATAAGTTTTTGTTAGACCACATTTTATCATGATTTATTAGCTTAAGTGTTGTTTCATGAAAATCAGGGTGTGACACGAGGCCGAGCGATGCACGGAGATTTGCGCGTTTATCTCATAGACCTATGCGCGTGGGTGAGGTTTGTTGGCCTTTGTAAGTGCATCTAGTGCCACCCCTAGTTGGTTTTGGAGTATTGATGACAAACTTGGTTGAGGTACTAATGTGTTTGAGAGAATTGCAGGATAACACAGGTAGTAGTCCCTCATTGATTTGGTTTGCCTATCAGAGATGACCCCTAAAAATGTGTGAAGACATTGAAGACAATGGTGGTCTGTGAAGATATTCATAACGAAGATTATGACTCAAGAAGACATTCATGTGAAGACTATGGAGTGCGAAGACATAGTAGTTTCGTAGTTCCTTTTCTTCTTCATTGAGTCGTAGGAACCACTCTATTGTTATGTGGGGTCCAAGTGAACAAAGTCAGAGTGACTAATTTGATGCTCAACCAAATCCTATGTCTTCGAGCGAAGACAATGAGAGCAAATCTTATCTAGAGCTGGATGAGTCAGCTTTACTTGTAGCCCAAGTCAAGCTGCCACATGTGTCTGAAATCTGATCGTTGGACACGTGTTAGTTCCTTAGTGACCCAAGGTCATTTTGGAAAAATCAGGTCGGGTTGCCTCCTGGCTATTAAATAGCCCACCCCCTACACCAAATTGGTGCTTGATGAGGACATCAATACCATTGTTACACCCACAGCCCCTACTATTACATATACTGGACCAATTACTAGAGCTCGCGCACGCCAATTAAATTACCAGGTACTTTCGTTTCTTGGTAATGATTCTAATGTTCATGAGATTATGATGCTGCCTAAATTGGATACATTTGTTTTGCTTACAAATGAAGGGCCTAGCTTGGAGAAGGATGAACATTGGAGCAAGAACACGCATGGAGTTGATGGCATGCGCAAGGGGATCAAGAAACGGAGTTACAAGTGATGATTTCAGGACTTTGAAGCCGCCATTAGGAGTGCATGAAGCCTTGGACGAAATATACAAGATGCACTTCATAATATTCGTCCATAGGCTATTCTAGGTGCTGCGTCACCTTATTAATGGGCCAGGCCCATGTAATTTCGAAATACTTAAGTATAGGCTATTTTTAGAGTCTGTATGTGTGGGGAAACAATAGTTAGGGTTGGTTTCGGACCCCACCCTCAAGGGCCACGAAATTCCCCTCTCTTCCTCCATATATACAGCCCTTAGGGCGTCGTTTAGACTTTGGGTTTTGTTTAGATTAAAAGTTCGCCATAGCTGCAACTTCGCGTACTTCGTTTGTGTCCAACGACCAGACCAAGACGTCACAGAACCCCACCTTGATCAATAAAGCTTTCATCTTATATTCGCAATATCCCGATTGCAATCTCAGTTTCTTGCTTGTTCTTCGTTTGCTCGCAGGAAACAGGCCCTCGTGGTCCAGGTTGATCGTGCTCCGGCATGGTCAATAACCCTCGGAAGTTGGTTTAGCGATTGCTAAGGCGCGACGTCTCGCACGTTCGTAGTCGGATCGTCAAGGTCAACTCCCACAGAAAACGATAGCCACCATCTCATCGAAACATCGGGACACCTTAGCTTCTATCATGGCTACTCAGAGTTAGTGCACAGCTTTTGTCGTTTTGAGAGCAACCCACCTCCGAAGCATTTGAGAGAGAAATCCTTGCGAGGATAAAGCCCTAAACACCCAGAGCCAAAGAGTGTTAGGCATCACTGAAGTCTTTCTATCTGCGTGATCTGAAGACTTGTTACACTTGAGGACTGTGAATCCTCCAGCCGGTTAGGCGTCTCGTTCTGAGCATCCAAGAGTCATTGTGGATTGCCGGTGAACGAAGTCTGTGAAGGTTTGGAAGTCTACCTTGAAGACTTACCAGAGTGATTGGGCGAGGACTGGTGTGTCCTTAGCTCAAGGGGAATAAGGTGAAGATGGGTCTTCTGAGTTTGAATCTCAGCCTCCCTAACCAAGACGTACAGTTGTCACAGCAACTGGAACTGGTCCAACAAATCCTTGTCCTCACCAAGCAACTGGTTCTATCCTTTACCTCTCTTTACTTACAGTTTGTCTTCGTGAAGTCATTGCCTGCTTGCATGATCTGATTGACTTCATTGTGTGAAGACTGTTGTTGTTTGGCTTCATACTATCTTCCATCCTGATCCATACTACCTAGCTGCTGATAGTCTTCGTGCTTTCACTTCATTGCTTACTTGACTATGGCTTGTCTAGTGTAGTCTACCTTCCGCTGCATATCAATAGGTTCATTTCTACTTTGTCTTCAAAGCCCCTGTGTTTTGAAGACTTTCATAAAAATCGCCTATTCACCCCCCTCTAGTCAATAACTAGCACTTTCAATTGGTATTAGAGCAAGGTGCTCCCTTGTTCTGTGTGATTCGGTTTAACCACCTAGAGTTTTAGCTATGTCGACTGCAGGGATAATCAAAGTCTCCACTGGGTACCCTGTCTTCGATGGCACTGATTACCCCTACTAGAAGAATAAGATGCGCATGCATCTTGAAGCCATTGACGTCGACCTCTCATATGTTGTCAAGAACGGCGTTCCCAAGGTCGGTGAAGGTATCACTACTGCTGATGTCAAGAGGTTCATTCAAATGGACTCGACTCCCAAGAACATCATCTGTCATCATCTGACCAAAGGACAGTATGGCCGTGTGAGTTCTCTGGAAACTGCGAAGCTAATCTGGGACTGGCTCTCTGAGGTCAAGGAAGGCGTCTCAACCCAGAGAGACTCAAGGATTAGTGTTCTCCGCAACCTCTTCAACCGCTTCAAGAGAAATGAGAATGAGAATGTCAAGCTCACATTCGATCACCTCACTGATATCACAAATGTGCTTCGTGCACTCGGAGCCACTGAAAGCACCAAGCACGAAATCGTCAAAGCACATCTAAGATCTCTTGACAACTCATTCTACACCCTGGCCCTGATGATTGAAGAATGACCTAACTTCAAGACTCTCGATCCGTCTGACATACTTGAGAGGCTCAACACACATGAGTTTCAGCAATCTGAGAAAAGAGATATCTATGGTCCCAACTATGGTCGAACTCGCGCTTTGAAGGCAAAGGTTGTTTCCTCATCTGAAGAAGAATCTGACTACAGTTCTAAGGATCCTGAAGACATTGGAAAGGAACTTTCCATGCTAGTGAAGAAGTTCCAGAGGTTCATGATATGTCCATTTTGCATCATGCTTTTATATCGATATTTATTGCATTATGGGCTGTTATTACACATTATGTCACAATACTTATGCCTATTCTCTCTTATTTTACAAGGTTTACATAAAGAGGGAGAATGCCGGCAGCTGGGATTCTGGGCTGGAAAAGGAGCAAATATTAGAGACCTATTCTACACAGCTCCAAAAGTCCTGAAACTCCACGGAAGACGTTTTCCAAATATATAAAAAAATACTGAGAGCAAGAACTTCACCAGGGGGCCACACCCTGCCCACGAGGGCGGGGCGCGCCCTACCCCCTGGGCCCCCCCCCTACCTCATGGGCCCTGAGGGAGTCCTGGATTAGGGGGTGTTCGGGTAGCCGGACTATACCTTCAGCCGGACTCCTGGACTATGAAGATACAAGATTGAAGACTTCGTCCCGTGTCCGGATGGGACTTTCCTTGGCGTGGAAGGCAAGCTTGGCGATGCGATATTCAAGATCTCCTACCATTGTAACCGACTCTGTGTAACCCTAACCCTATCCGGTGTCTATATAAACCGGAGGGTTGTAGTCCGTAGGCAATCAACTCCATATACAACAATCATACCATAGGCTAGTGTAACGCCCCAGATATAACTTTCCCAATTTGTACTCCAACTCTTGCCGTTTCCGGCGTTAAGTTATATTTATTTCCTCGGGTTCGGGTTTTGTCTCCGTGTGTTGTTTTCTTTTTCATGCATCTCATATCATGTCATCATGTGCATTGCATTTACATACGTGTTCATCTCATGCATGCGAGCTTTTTCCCCGTTGTCCGTTTTGCATTCCGGCGCTTCGTTCTCCTCCGGTGGTCATTTCTATCTTTCTTTCATGTGTGAGGATTAAACATTTTTGGATTGGACAGAGACTTGTCATGCGGCCTTGGTTTACTACCGGTAGACCGCCTGTCAAGTTTCGGGTCATTTGGACTTCGTTTGATACTCCAACGGTTAACCGAGGAAAGAAAAGGCCTCGTGTGTGTTGCAGCCCAACACCCCTCAAATTTGGCCCAAAAACCCACCAAACTCTGCTCCATGTCCTAGAGCGTTCGATCACGATCGCGTGGGCGAAAACCGCACCTCATTTGGACTCTCCTAGCTCCACTTATGCCTATTTATACCCCCTCCATTTGGATCTTCTTCCCCGTCCAAACCCTAGTCTAAAAAAAACATCAATCCGCGCCGACAGACGTGTCCGCCCCGGCCGGACAACGTCCGCCGCCTCTGCCCGCACCAACCGTCCGCCGCCACGTGTCCCCCGCGGGACCGCTTCGCCGCCGGCCCGGGAGGCCCGAAGCCGGCCCCCGAGCCCAACTCCGCCGCCCGCCGCCGCATCGCCTCACCGCCGCCACCTTCCCCGACGCCGGCATCGCCCGCCACCGCAGGCCCCGGCGCCGACCGCCGCCGCGCCATTGCCGGAGCTTCGCCCCGCCGCCGTCGGTAGCCGCCGCGACCGCCGCCGCCCGCCACCGCTGAGCCGCCGCCCGCCCGCGACCTCCGCCGCTGTGCGCCGGCCCCCCCTTGGCCGGAGCATCGCCAGCCCGCTGCCGCCCCTCGCCGGAGTGCTCGGGCTCGCCGGAGCTTCGCCGGCCCGATCCGATCCGGTTGGACCAGATCCACCGGGTTAGCGATCCAAACACGCCTCGCCGCGCCTGAACCACTCCATCCCGCTCCACCTCGTCCCGTGTTGACTTTTTCGCGGAGGTAAAAATTTGTCTAAGTCCCCAGATCTCAGATCCGTGATGCCCTGTTCGAGGCCTCGTAACACTCTAACCGTAACTCCGTTTTGGGCATATAATATATCAAAATCTTCGTCTCGACATGTACATCATTTCATTCCATTGCACCATTTGCATTTGAGTTCATCTTGATGCCCAAAATTCTGTTAGTAGGAGGCTTCGTGAGTTAAATTGCAGATCCGTTAGTTCATTATAGACTTTTGTCATTTTTGCCATGTTTAATTCGTGCATGATATGCCTGTGCCCCTTTGGAATGAATTGTTAAGCATTTTGTCTTCTTTCCAGAGGTGTCACCCATGCATTTTTAGGATGTGTGTGTTGTCTTGTGCAAGCTTGCGAAGAGAGGTACCTGAGATTGCTGATTTCAGGGACTTAGTGATTTTCACTAAGTCTGGGATATTTTAGTTCGTGATGCTATATGTCCAGCTTGTTTCCTAGTGATCCGTGCCTCTTTTGAGGATGATCAGTAAGGGAGTTTTGATATTTATGTTATGCTCTATCCATCCATGTCTTTGTTTGCATATGTGGAGTGCTCTAGGTTGACTCAATCGAGCTCAACTTTTGCTTCGTTGTTAATCTGGGCAGATCGTCAACTTGTTTGCGATTTTGCCGATGCTACCGTTAGTGTTCCATGCACGCTATGCCTTTGTTCTTGCCATGTGTAGCTAGCATATTGTGCCTTCTTGCTGGTTATATGCTTGCCTTGCCATGACTTGCACCGTAGTGAGTGCATCGAGCTCGGTTACATGCCTTCGTGAGTTAAATTTCTGCATGTCTCAGTTTTCACAAAGTCTGAAAACTGATTGTGTTCGAGCTATGTTCGTGAGCTCGGTAGAGTATTTTGTCAACCCTTTTGGCCCCAGGTCACTTTGGGTCTTTTGTTAAGCTTGTTGAGTAGCTCCATGCCATGTTCTTACTTGTCATGTTCAGGTCATTTATCATGTTGTTTTGCTGCTCCGAAGAGGGCTTCGTGATCTGAAATTTCAGGCTAGTGTTAATTTCACTAAGTCTGGAATCTGTTTTGCATATTCATTTTTGCCATGCTTGTTTGAACCTCTTAATGGATGAATTTGCCTATGGCTCAGTGCTAGTGTTTTGTTAAGCATCTTGTGTACATCACTGCCATGTATTTTGTTTTCATGTTTGGTGGCTGTAGCATGTTCATTTCGTTGCATTTAGATGCCTACTTGCTGTAAATCGCAGACCGGTGTCATATCTTAAAACGCTTGCCATTTCCAAACCGTAACTCCGATTCCAATGATCTTTATATCGTTTTCAAGCGATTTCATCCCCTCTATCCAGTGGCACCCTTGGAATTCCAAGTTGAGGCCAGGTTCATGCATTTCCTGTCATATCTTGCATTTTGCATCCCGCATCGCATCCCGCATAGCATATCATCATTTCATCATATTGCTTGGTCTTGCACGTGGTTGATTGTATCCTTGTTGCTTGTTTGTCTTGTTGGGTAGAGCGGGAGACGAGTTCGCTACCGAGGAGCCCGTTGAGTTTGCTTGTGAGGATCCAGTCAACTCTGACAACTGTGCAGGCAAGATGATCATACCCTCGAAATCACTACTATCTTTGCTATTAGTTTGCTCGCTCTTGACTGCTACTACCAGCAGTATGCCTACCACTTGCGGTAGCCTAGAGATAGCGACACCAGTTGAGGATTATCAGTACAGATATATAGATAGAAGATAGTCGCCACTCTGACTAACTGTGCTGCAGAGCAAAGAATGAATCCTACTACCCTCCAACGAAAGAACTCAACATACTATCATTGTAGACTATGCCACATGCGGTTATAGCCTGTAAATCTTGTACTCCCCAATAGCTACGGATTGCTACCTTTAGGCCTCTGCTACAAGCCACTCAACCTAATTGTGACATGATTGTAAATGAATGCCTACTTATAGCTCACACATAGTTGTCCTAGCAGGGAACGCGTTGAGTATGCTATGTTTTGACCGATGCGGATGCTGCCTATAAGCATTCAGGCAAGAATCTACATGTCTTATAGCAAGCTTGGCTGAAGTTGCAAGGTTAAGCTCTATTGGAGGTGACCAGTCTTCTGGCTTGGTTTCGGAACATTTTATTTAAAACTTGTTCGTGGATATTCAGGTGGAATATATTTGCCCATGCCCTTAATCTAGGGTGATGCCCATACCTATTAATGGGACTTGGTAAATGGTGGAAGGCTCGGTCCTCTCGCCTAGTGTTTTGTTCCACTCTTGCCGCCCTAGTTTCCGTCATATCGGTGTTATGTTCCCGGATTTTGCGTTCCTTACGCGGTTGGGTTATAATGGGAACCCCTTGATAGTTCGCCTTGATTAAAGCTTTTCCAGCAATGCCCAACATTGGTTTTACCATTTGCCACCTAGCCTTTTCCCTTGGGTTTCTGCGGACTCAAGGGTCATCTTATTTTAACCCCCCCGGGCCAGTGCTCCTCTGAGTGTTGGTCCAAACTAGAGCACCGTGCGGGGCCGTCCCTCGGCAACTTGGGTTACGTTGGCTCCCGTATGCTTAGCTTATCAGGTGTGCCCTGAGAACGAGATATGTGCAGCTCCTATCGGGATTTGTCGGCATCGGGTGGTGTTGCTGGTCTTGTTTTAACCTGTCGAAGTGTCTTGAGTTACCGAGATACCGAGTCTGATCGGAACGTCTTGGGAGGAGGTCTATTCCTTCGTTGACCGTGAGAGCTTGTCATGGGCTAAGTTGGGACTCCCCTGCAGGGATTGAACTTTCGAAAGCCGTGCCCGCGGTTATGGGCAGATGGGAATTTGTTAATGTCCGGTTGTAGATAACTTGAACCTTAATTAATTAAAATGAATCAACTGTGTGTGTTACCGTGATGGCCTCTTCTCGGCGGAGTCCGGGAAGTGGACACGGTGTTGGAGTAATGCTTGCGCAGGTTGTTCCTCTAGATTCTCGCTCGCGCCTTGCCTCCTCTTCTCGCTCTCTTTTGCGCGAATAAGTTAGCCACCACATATGCTAGTCGCTTGCTGCAGCTCCACATATATTTGCCTTATCCATTCCTATAAGCTTAAATAGTTTTGATCGCGAGGGTGCGAGATTGCTGAGTCCCTGTGGCTCACAGATACTATAATTCCAGATGCAGGTCCAGGTGATTCCGCTCCAGGTGACGAGTACGAGCTCAAGTGGGAGTTCGACGAGGACTCTCAGCGTTATTATGTTTCCTTTCCGCGATGATCAGTAGTGGTGCCTAGTTGGGGTTATCGGATTCAGGGCCTTGTCGCATGTTGGGGGTCTTTTCTATTTTGGCACCGTAGTCGGGCCATGAGTGATTTGTATGATGGATGTTATTTATGTACTTTGATGTGACGTGGCGAGTGTAAGCCAACTATGTACCTCCCCTTTATATTATTTATGTACATGGGATGTGTGATGATTTCCTGACTTGCGACATTGCTTTCAATGCGGTTATGCCTCTACATCGTCCGTGCCTCGACACGTGGGAGATATAGCCGCATCGAGGGCGTTACAAGTTGGTATCAGAGCCTTCCCCGACCTTAGGAGCCCCATTGCTTGATCGTTTTTAGAAGCCGAGTTGTGTCTAGAAAAATGTTTTGAGTCCTTCGGAATTATATATCGGAGAGCTTAGGAATTCTTTTTACTTCCCCGACCTTAGGAGCCCCATTACTTCCCAGTCTCCTCATCGAGGGCGTTACAAGTTGGTAATCAGAGCCTTCCCCGACCTTAGGAGCCCCATTGCTTGATCGTTTTTAGAAGCCGAGTTGTGTCTAGAAAAATGTTTTGAGTCCTTAGGAATTATATATCGGAGAGCATAGGAATTATTTTTACTTCCCAACCTCCTCATCGCTCTGGTAAGGCATCCTGACGTAGAGTTTTGACTCTTCTCTTCTCAAATTTCACAAAAAAAATTTTTAGGATCACGCGAGTATCTTGGTTTTGTTCCGATGGTTTTGTGACGAGAACATTGTTCTTGGTGCCTCCTGTCTTTAGGGGTTGTGGCAGTGTCCCGGGGAGTTGAGCTCCGAGGTGTTGTCGTCACAATTTTATCGTTGCAATTCTGGTATACTTGAGATTTGTGCGCGACATCGAAAATCTCTTTTATGCAGTTCGTTGGTGAGATAACCTCGACGCCACCCAGTACTGGGGCGGGAGTTCGGGAGTATCGCCATAACTTGTATAACGGATGCTTTTCGAAGGTTGGTAGATGGTTTCCGAAGGTTTCTTGGTTATGTGTTGAAGGATGGATACAGCTGGATGTAGGATTTGCCTAGTTTGGGTGAGATATTATGCTTCCCCTGTATCCCCAACACCTGATTGCATAACCGGGAATTTCGGGAATTTCATAGGTGGGAATTCAAGTAGCCTTAGGATATCTTTCCGACAGATGTATGATATGAAATTGGGGTTCGACGTCTAGTGGTTCGCCTATTCACGGTCGATTTTACAGTGGTCTCGTTGTGTCTTAAAGAGTCCTTGGCTATGCTGACTCGGGGACGCTTCGTATGTCATGTGCACTGCCTTGTACATGATGGTGCTGTACGATCGAGCCCGTGTAGGTCCCACCACGAAAACTTCGGACGAAATTTCTATCATGTATTTGTTCCGGCTTATTCCGCAAGCCAACCCTTGGTTTTATTTCGAGTTGTGGCATTCGTTTTGCTTCGACGTCATATGTTGATTCCATCCCTCGTTGTTGTACCCCTTCTACCTGATTCTTCGTGGCTTCGCAATTTAGGAATATGTGACCACTTCAAGAGAAATGCATTCGTTCATTTTGTTCGGATGTGAAGACTATATGTTGCAATTTTCATTCCGTTGGATTCAGCTTCAATATTTATCTGTCTATGTGCTAACGGTGGTCAACCTCTTCAGGATGGCTCCCGCTAAGAGCACCAGTCAGAACCAGAATCAAGATCCGCCACCACCTCCCTCCTCCTCCAGAGGCATGGCAAGCTGTGATGGCCGCAACCAATGCAAACACTCAGCTGATCATGCAAATTATCCAAGAGCGCAATCAAGGCAGTCAAGGGAATCAAGGCAGCAATCAGAGTCACTTTGCTACACTCAACCAGTTCCTTGCTAATGGGCCAAAGACTTTCAGCAATTGTGTTGAGGCAACCGATGCTGACGATTGGCTTGTGGATCTGTGTAAGCATTTCGAGTGCAGTAACGTCAGGCCTGAGGACTTTGTCAAGTTCGCTTCCTTCCAACTCAAAGATCAAGCTGCAGAATGGTTCCAGCAGTACAAGGATTCCAGAGGTGGACGTGTTATCACTTGGGATGATTTCCGTCGAGATTTCCGAGCTCATCACATTCCGCAGAGCGTGGTTGAAAGCAAGCGTGAGGAATTCCGCAATCTGAAGCAAGGCTCTTTGTCTGTCTATGACTACAACAAATTGTTCCAGAAGCTTGCCCGCTTTGCCAAGCAGGACGTGCCTGATGAGAAGAGCATGATATATCAGTTCAGGGGTGGTCTCAGAGAAGATATTGTTCAGCTCGCTGCTTTGTTCTCTTCGAGCCTTTAGAGATACGATGAGTTCTACAACATGGCACTGAAGCAAGAGGCTGCTCAGTTGAGGTGTGATGCCTTCCAGGAAGCATCGGCAAAGAAATCGCAGTTCAGAGACAAGATGTATTGTACTTGTACGGATCCGTTCTTTCTCTACTACAAGTGGCCACCCAGTATAGCTAGAAACGAAGTTCAGACGATAGGCGCATGCAAGCTCCGTTTGAGTCCTCCTCCGTTCCGTCCCGTCAATCAGCAAGGATGTTCAGAAGGAGGTGGCTTAGCTCAACCTGAGGTAGCACTCCCTCTTCCACACATCATGCACAACACAAGAAACCATGGATCCAACGGGTCAAGAGCTTTTCAGAACAAGATGAACGCTATTCGTACTTACCAAAGCTACAAGATTAACATAGAGTCTTCCGTATCACCTCAACTCCCTTACTGGATTACGCTTTTCGAGGTCAGTGCAACAAGTGCCAACAGAAGGGTACTGTATGCCTCCTACCAAACAGAATGAGAGGCACGTTTCAACCAAAGGGGAGTTCACTTAAGGAAATCACATTGCCCCTTGACTCTCTCTAGCCTCAGTCGAGATAGTGACGGACAACGTTAAACAGATAGTGGTCAATGACTATAACCTCCCCCAAGACGTACCCAGGTCAACTTGATTGAATGCAGACTGTGCAGAATCACGCAGTAGGAAGCTCGTCAGTGTGATCATGTCTCCTGGAGAGGATGGCTAGCAAATCGCTCAGTGACTTCTCTTTGCTACCATAAGCTTGTCAAACAAGACCAACTACACCTACCCCACTCTATCCTCTACCAGCAAAAGTAATTCTTCATTTTTTGGGAGGCGTGGCACTCTTCTGGGGTAGCAAGAAACAAATGACTGCTTAATATACAGTTCATCCCAATTAGTGGCATGGTGCCACAGGCATAAAATCTGCATATTGTGTATTCCCGGATTTAAACAGATCGGCAAAAAATGTACAAAGTGCGATTGATTGAAGGCTAAAGGAAACCGGATCTTCGCAGTTATTTAACTCTCCAATCGAAGCCTGCCTCTATCTAGTGCGGTAATTACTTCGTAGGTGGGGAGTGCATCAAGCAGTGAACTCAATGCAGATGTATATGCCATATGGAAGTGAAATGATGTACAATGGTCCTGAACGAAGTTTTGGATATACTCTATATCCGCGGCTACAGTCTACAAAACGATGTTATAACGGTGACCTAGCTGGTTACAGATGCTAATATAGTGAGTCCGGATGTTGGGTCTATCATGTTGGGTGGTAGTGTTCATAGTTTGCTGGCTTCTAGTGATCCCTTCGTGGTAACTCGGAAATATTGATCTTCATTCTCGGGATGGGATTGAGCTGTGTCTAAGCACAGGCTTCCAAGTACTGATTTGTGCTGGATCCAGGTCGAAGATGTCAAGGTTGAGCTGAGGGACTTCCGTTCATGTACCGACGAATTCTGATCATTCGTACTGTAATTATTCTTTGCCGCTGCGGGATAATACCATCCGTCTGTTTTCTCTCAATGAGAAGGGTGAATTGGATGCCATCTCTCAAATTCCAGTCGTTGCGAATATCAACAGTCTTTCCAGAAGAGCTCCCAGGAATGCCTCCGCACCGGCCAGTTGAATTCGTTATTGAACTTGAACCTGGCACGGAACCTGTGTGCAAACGTCCTTACAAGCTCGGACCTGAAGAGTTGAAGGAGCTGAAGAAGCAACTCGATGAGCAAGAAAAATGGGTCTCATCCGGCCTAGTACTTCTCCGTGGGGTTGTGGTGTTCTTTTTGTGAAGAAGAAGGATGGAACGGACCGACTTTGTGTTGATTACCGTCCATTGAACAAGAAGACCATCAAGAACAAATACCCACTTCCCAACATCAATGAGCTGTTCGAACAACTCAAAGGTGCCCAAGTATTCTCCAAGCTTGATCTCCGTATGGGTTATCACCAGATTCGCATTCGTGAAGAAGATATTCCCAAGACAGCATTCAGAACAAGCTTTGGTTCATATGAATACACTGTCATGTCTTTTGGCCTCGCCAACGCTCCTCCGACGTTCTCTCGCATGATGAACTTCATCTTCAACGCCTACACCAATGACTTCGTTTTGGTCTATCTCGACGACATTCTGGTTTTCTCGAAGAACAAGGAAGATCATGCCAAGCACTTGCGTTTGGTTCTTGATAAGCTCAGGGAACATCAGTTCTACGCCAAGTTCTCCAAGTGTGAATTTTGGCTCGATGAGGTTCTTTATCTTGGTCATATCATCTCTGCCAAGGGCATTTCCGTGAATCCTGAGAAGGTGTCTGCAATTGTGAATTGGGAACCTCCTCAGAACGTGAAGCAACTCCGCAGTTTCCTCGGTCTCGCAAGCTATTGCAGAAGATTCGTTGAAAACTTTTCTAAGATCGAAGCCTCTCTCAAATCTTCTTCAGAAGCACGTCAAGTACGTTTGGTCTCCGGAGTGTGATATTGCTTTCAACACTTTGAAAGAGAAATTGATCACTGCTCCAGTTCTGACTCCGCCTGATGAATCCAAGCCGTACGAGGTCTTTTGTGATGCCTCTCTCCAAGGTCTTGGCGCAGTATTGATGCAAGAGAAGAAAGTTGTTGCTTATACATCTCGCCAGTTGAAGCCTAATGAGAAGAACTACCCCACTCATGATCTCGAGTTGGCGGCAGTTGTGCATGCTCTTTTGACTTGGAGACATCTTCTATTGGGAAGAAAAGTGGACATTTTCACTGATCACAAGAGTCTCAAGTACATCTTCACTCAGCCTAATCTCAACCTCAGGCAAACTCGATGGGTCGAAATGATTCAAGAGTATAATCCGAGTATGAAGTATACTCCAGGCAAGGCCAATGTGTTGCTGACTTTGAGCAGAAAGCTTACTGCAACAGTCTGATTCTCAAGCCTTATCAACCCGAGCTTTGTGAAGCTTTCCGCAAACTTAATCTGCAAGTTGTTCCTCAAGGTTTCCTCGCCAACCTTCAAGTCTCTCCTACCTTAGGAAGACCAGATTCGCCAAGCCCAGCTTCTTGATGCTATGGTGAAAAAGGTGAAGATTGGGATTGCCAAGAGTCAGTCCAAGTACAAGTGCTACCGCCTTGATGACAAGGACACTCTCTTCTTCGAGGATCGTATTGTTGTGCCCAAAGGTGAACTTCGTAAAGTGATCATGAACGAGGCTCACAATTCTCTCCTCTCCATCCACCCTGGGAGTACGAAGATGTATCAGGACCTCAAGCAAGCTTATTGGTGGACTCGAATGAAGCGCGAGATCGCTCAATTCGTGAACGAATGTGATGTCTGCAGAAGAGTGAAGGCAGAACACCAAAGGCCAGCTGGTCTCCTCCAACCTCTTGCCATTCCAGAATGGAAGTTTGACCACATTGAAATGGACTTCGTGACTGGGTTTCCAAAGTCCAAGCGTGGCAATGATGCTATATTTGTTGTCATCGACAAGCTCACCAAAGTGGCTCACTTTCTGCCTATCAAAGAGTCGATCACTGCAGCTCAATTGGCGGAACTCTATACCTCTCGCATTGTCTCTCTGCACGGTATTCCTCAAGTGTATCTTCAGACCGTGGCAGCATCTTTACCTCCAAGTTTTGGGATTCTTTTCAGAAGGCCATGGGCACCAACATCCGCTTCAGCACTGCTTTCCATCCTCAAACAAGCGGTCAAGTCGAGCGTGTCAACCAAATTCTTGAAGATATGCTCAGGGCTTGTGTGATCTCCTTCGGCATGAAGTGGGAGGATTGTCTTCCTTATGCTGAATTCTCATACAACAACAGTTTTCAAGCAAGTTCGGGCAAGGCCCCCTTTGAAATTCTGTATGGCAGGAAGTGCCGTACCCCTCTCAACTGGTCTGAAACCGGTGAACGTCAGCTGCTGGGTAATGACTTAATCACAGAAGCAGAAGAAATGTGCAAAGTCATTCGTGATAACCTCAAAGCAGCCCAATCCCGCCAGAAGAGCTACTATGATAGTAAGCACCGTGATTTGGCTTTCGAGATCGGAGATCATGTTTACCTCCGTGTCTCTCCTATGAAAGGTACTCGTCGCTTCGGTATCAAAGGGAAGCTTGCCCCTAAGATACGTGGGACCTTTCAAGATTGTCAGCAAGAGAGGCGACCTCGCCTATCAACTCGAGCTTCCTTCAAACTTTGCAAATGTTCATGATGTTCCATGTCTCTCAGCTTCGAAAGTGCTTCAAGACTCCTGACCGCACCGTCAACTTCGAGGACATTGAGCTCCAAGAAGATCTCTCCTATCGTGAGCACCCAGTTGCTATTCTTGAAGAGACTGAACGCAAGACTCGCAACAAGTCAATCAAATTTCTCAAAGTCAAGTGGTCTCACCATTCCGACCGTGAAGCTACCTGGGAACGCGGCGAGGATCACCTCCGTTCTGAGTACCCGGAGTTCTTTCAGTCCTAGATCTCGGGACGAGATCTTTTCGTAGTGGTGGAGTGTTGTAACGCCCCAGATACAGACTTTCCTATTTGTATCCAACTCTTGCCGTTTCCGGCGTTAAGTTATATTTATTTCCTCGGGTTCGGGTTTTGTCTCCGTGTGTTGTTTTCTTTTTCATGCATCTCATATCATGTCATCATGTGCATTGCATTTACATACGTGTTCATCTCATGCATGCGAGCTTTCGAGCTTTTTCCCCGTTGTCCGTTTTGCATTCCGGCGCTTCGTTCTCCTCCGGTGGTCATTTCTACCTTTCTTTTGTGTGTGGGGATTAAACATTTCCGAATTGGACCGAGACTTGTCATGCGGCCTTGGTTTACTACCGGTAGACCGCCTGTCAAGTTTCGGGTCATTTGGACTTCGTTTGATACTCCAACGGTTAACCGAGGGACCGAAAAGGCCTCGTGTGTGTTGCAGCCCAACACCCCTCAAATTTGGCCCAAAACCCACCAAACTCTGCTCCATGTCCTAGAGCGTTCGATCACGATCGCGTGGGCGAAAACCGCACCTCATTTGGACTCTCCTAGCTCCACTTATGCCTATTTATACCCCCTCCATTCGGATCTTCTTCCCCGTCCAAACCCTAGTCTAAAAAAAACATCAGATCCCGCGCGCCGCCGGACACTTCGCCCGCCGATCCGTCCGGGCCAATCCCGCGCTGCCACGTGGGCAAGCGCGCCCACTTCGCCGCCGCCGTCCACCGCGGCCCGCCGAGCCCGCGAGGGGCCCTCCCCGGCCCGTCGGCGCCCGCCGCCGCATCGCCTCACCGCCGCCACCTTCCCCGACGCCGGCATCGCCCGCCACCGCAGGCCCCGGCGCCGACCACCGCCGCGCCATTGCCGGAGCTTCGCCCCGCCGCCGTCGGTAGCCGCCGCGACCGCCGCCGCCCGCCACCGCTGAGCCCGCCCGCCCGCGACCTCCGCCGCCGTGCGCCGCCCCCCCTTGGCCGGAGCATCGCCGGCCCGCTGCCGCCCCTCGCCGGAGTGCTCGGGCTCGCCGGAGCTTCGCCGGCCCGATCCGATCCGGTTGGACCAGATCCACCGGGTCAGCGATCCAAACACGCCTCGCCGCGCCTGAACCACTCCATCCCGCTCCACCTCGTCCCGCGTTGACTTTTTCGCGGAGGTAAAAA
>NC_053027.1:65618867-65632174 GCF_003073215.2 Triticum urartu
CAGTTCAGGGGTGGTCTCAGAGAAGAAATTCAGCTCGCTCTTGTCCTCTTTGAGCCGTTGAGATACGATGAGTTCTACAACATGGCACTGAAGCAAGAGGCTACTCAGTTGAGGTGTGATGCTTCCAAGAAGCGAGTCAGAGATGCTACTCCTTCTTCCTCTACTCAAGTGGCCAAGCAGCAGAAGTTTTGGCTTCCTCCTCCTCCGTTCAGTCAGCCGTATCAGCAGAAGAGCAAAGGTGGCAGTGGTTCTTCCCACCCACCCAACCCTGGCTTTTAGAACAAGTCTTCGTCTCAACCTCCAAGACCGAGTGCTCCATACCACCGTCCGCTTTCAGAGGTCACGTGCAACAAGTGCCAACAGAAGGGTCACTATGCCAACAAGTGTTTCAACCAGAGGCGTCTTCCTCCTCCTCCTCCTGTGAGATCGGCAAGTACAGCAGTGGTCAAGCATAACCCCAAGCATGCCAAGGTCAACTTGATGAATGCAGCTCAGGCAGAGGATTCGTCAGATGTGATCATGGGTAACCTTCCTATTAATGATATTCCTGCAAAAGTTCTTTTTGACTCTGGCGCATCGCATTCCTTCATGTCATTCCCATTTGCATCGGAGAAATTTTTTAGCACTATGGCTTTACCTAGAGCCATGCAAGTCGTCTCTCCAGCTAAGCGTCTGAGTTCTACTATGGTGGTTCCGGATATTTCCATCATGATGGGTGATTTCAAGTTTCTCGCTTCTCCAATGGTTCTTGGTAACTCGGATATTGATCTTATTCTCGGAATGGATTGGCTTTCTAAGCACAAGGCTCAGCTTGATTGTGCAGCCAAGCGGATTCAATTGACTCATTCATCTGAGGATGTAATTGTCTTTGCAGCTCGGGATAATACCATCCGTCTATTTTCTCTCAATGAGAAGGGTGAAATGGATGCTATCTCGCAAATTCCAGTCGTTTGCGAATATCAAGACGTCTTTCCAGAAGAGCTCCCAGGAATGCCTCCGCACCGGCCAGTTGAATTCGTTATTGATCTTGAGCCCGGCACGGAACCTGTGTGCAAACGTCCTTACAAGCTCGGACCTGAAGAGTTGAAGGAGCTGAAGAAGCAACTCGATGAGCAAGAAAGAATGGGTCTCATCCGGCCTAGTTCTTCTCCGTGGGGTTGTGGTGTTCTTTTTGTGAAGAAGAAGGATGGTTCGGAACGACTTTGTGTTGATTACCGTCCATTGAACAAGAAGACCATCAAGAACAAATACCCACTCCCCAACATCAATGAGCTATTCGAACAACTCAAAGGTGCTCAAGTATTCTCCAAGCTTGATCTCCGCATGGGTTATCATCAGATTCGTATTCGTGAGCAAGATATTCCCAAAACGGCTTTCAGGACAAGCTTTGGTTCATATGAATACACTGTCATGTCTTTTGGCCTCGTCAACGCTCCTCCGACGTTCTCTCGCATGATGAACTTCATCTTCAACGCCTACACCAATGACTTCGTTTTGGTCTATCTCGACGACATTCTGGTTTTCTCCAAGAACAAGGAAGATCATGCCAAACACTTGCGTTTGGTGCTTGATAAGCTCAGGGTACATCAGTTCTACGCCAAGTTCTCCAAGTGTGAATTTTGGCTCGATGAGGTTCTTTATCTTGGTCATATCATCTCTGCCAAGGGCATTGCCGTGAATCCTGAGAAGGTGTCTGCAATTGTGAATTGGGAACCTCCTTAGAACGTGAAGCAACTCCGCAGTTTCCTCGGTCTCGCAAGCTATTGCCAAAGATTCGTTGAAAACTTTTCTAAGATCGCGAAGCCTCTCTCAAATCTTCTTTAGAAGCACGTCAAGTACGTTTGGTCTCCGGAGTGTGATATTGCTTTCAACACTTTGAAAGAGAAGCTCATCACTGCTCCAGTTTTGACTCCGCCTGATAAATCCAAGCCGTACGAGGTCTTTTGTGATGCCTCTCTCCAAGGTCTTGGCGCAGTTTTGATGCAAGAGAAGAAAGTTGTTGCTTATACCTCTCGCCAGTTGAAGCCTAATGAGAAGAACTACCCCACTCATGATCTCGAGTTGGCGGCAGTTGTGCATGCTCTTTTGACTTGGAGACATCTTCTATTGGGAAGAAAAGTGGACATTTTCACTGATCACAAGAGTCTCAAGTACATCTTCACTCAGCCTAATCTCAACCTCAGGCAAACTCGATGGGTCGAAATGATTCAAGAGTATAATCTGAGTATTGAGTATACTCTAGGCAAGGCCAATGTGATCGCTGACGCTTTGAGCAGAAAAGCGTATTGCAACAGTCCGATTCTTAAGCCTTATCAACCCGAGCTTTGTGAAGCTTTCTGCAAACTTAATTTGCAAGTTGTTCCTCAAGGGTTCCTCGCCAACCTTCAAGTCTCTCCTACCTTAGAAGACCAGATTCGCCAAGCCCAGCTTCTTGATGCTATGGTGAAAAAGGTGAAGTTTGGGATTGCCAAGAGTCAGTCCAAGTACAAGTGCTACCGCCTTGATGACAAGGACACTCTCTTCTTCGAGGATCGAATTGTTGTACCCAAAGGTGACCTCCATAAAGTGATCATGAACGAGGCTCACAATTCTCTCCTCTCCATCCACCCTGGGAGTACGAAGATGTATCAGGACCTCAAGCAAGCTTATTGGTGGACTCGAATGAAGCGCGAGATCGCTCAATTCGTGAATGAATGTGATGTCTGCAGAAGAGTGAAGGCAGAACACCAAAGGCCAGCAGGTCTCCTCCAACCTCTTGCCATTCCAGAATGGAAGTTTGACCACATTGAAATGGACTTCGTGACTGGGTTTCCAAAGTCCAAGCGTGGCAATGATGCTATATTCGTTGTCATCGACAAGCTCACCAAAGTGGCTCACTTTCTGCCTATCAAAGAGTCGATCACTGCAGCTCAATTGGCGGAACTCTATACCTCTCGTATTGTCTCTCTGCACGGTATTCCTCAAGTGATATCTTCAGACCGTGGCAGCATCTTTACCTCCAAGTTTCGGGATTCTTTTCAGAAGGCCATGGGCACCAACATCCGCTTCAGCACCGCTTTTCATCCTCAAACAAGTGGTCAAGTCGAGCGTGTCAACCAGATTCTTGAAGATATGCTCAGGGCTTGTGTGATCTCCTTCGGCATGAAATGGGAGGATTGTCTTACTTATGCTAAATTCTCCTACAACAACAGTTTTCAAGCAAGTTCGGGCAAGGCCCCTTTTGAAATTCTGTATGGCAGGAAGTGCCGTACCCCTCTCAACTAGTCTGAAACCGGTGAACGTCAGCTGCTGGGTAATGACTTAATCACAGAAGCAGAAGAAATGTGCAAAGTCATTCGTGATAACCTCAAAGCAGCCCAATCCCGCCAGAAGAGCTACTATGATAGTAAGCACCGTGATTTGGCTTTCGAGATCGGAGATCATGTTTACCTCCACGTCTCTCCTATGAAAGGTACTCGTCGCTTCGGTATCAAAGGGAAGCTTGCCCCCAGATACGTGGGACCTTTCAAGATTGTCAGCAAGAGAGGCGACCTCGCCTATCAACTCGAGCTTCCTTCAAACTTTGCAAATGTTCATGATGTGTTCCATGTCTCTCAGCTTCGAAAGTGCTTCAAGACTCCGGACCGCACAGTCAACTTCGAGGACATTGAGCTCCAAGAAGATCTCTCCTATCGTGAGCACCCAGTTGCTATTCTTGAAGAGACCGAACGCAAGACTCGCAACAAGTCAATCAAATTCCTCAAAGTCAAGTGGTCACACCATTCCGACCGTGAAGCTACCTGGGAACGTGAGGATCACCTCCGTTCTGAGTACCCGGCGTTCTTTTAGTCCTAGATCTCGGGACGAGATCCTTTCGTAGTGGTGGAGTGTTGTAACGCCCCGGATATAACTTTCCCAATTTGTACTCCAACTCTTGCCGTTTCCGGCGTTAAGTTATATTTATTTCTTGGGTTCGGGTCTTTGTCTCCGTGTGTTGTTTTCATTTTCATGCATCTCATATCATGTCAGCATGTGCATTGCATTCGCATACGTTCCCCATTGCATTTGATTCATGCTCAGGAAAGGCGGTACTGCATTTCCCCGGTAGACCACCGGGCTTGGCATTGTCCAAAGCTCTCGGTCCAATGCCGGAATGTTTTAAACCCTCCACATTCATGGCATTCACGAGCGCGAGACGAGCAAAGCTAAGAAATGACCACTACGAGGTGATACGTCTTGTACCATCGCGCGCGGATGGTCACTATACTAGCGGTACATATGGGCCCTGCATTACGTAAGTGTGGCGGATCAAACAATGTCTCCATGAGAGATTGAAGGCACACCCGAGATGCGTAATTGCCAAGTGCGAGACATGCCCTTTGGACGTATTAGACTACTGAGAGTGCAGTATGGAACAATAGAAAACAACACACGGGACAAAGACCCGAACCCACAGAAAGAAATATAGCTAACCTGTACACGAACCGTGAAGAGCTGAGATCCAAATGAGTTGGACTGTATGTATCTAGAATTGACGAAGCCTAATCAGGATAAACCGAGGACCTTCGAAAAGGCCTCGTGGGCTGTGGTTTGCAACACTCCAACCAACTACGAAAGGACTCGTCCGAGACTAGGAACAAAACACGAACGCCGAGAGGTTACTTGCGAGACCAAAACCGCACCACGAACTGGTTGCCTCCATCACCAGAACGCTCGAGATCACGATTCGCGGGCAGGAACCTGCACTCTTCATTTCGAACACTGCCGTAGTTCCGTATGCCTATAATATGTAGTGTGACACACTTCCTGTTATCCAATAGCTTCACGGTCGGAATGGTGTGACCACTTCTTCTCTGTGATTGATGCTTGCGAGTCTTGCGTTCAGTCTCTTCAAGAATAGCAACTGGGTGCTCACGATAGGAGAGATCTTCTTGGAGCTCAATGTCCTCGAAGTTGACTGTGCAGTCAGGAGTCTTAAAGCACTTTCGAAGCTGAGAGACATGGAACACATCATGAACATTTGCAAAGTTTGAAGGAAGCTTGAGTTGATAGGCGAGGTCGCCTCTCTTGCTGACAATCTTGAAAGGTCCCACGTATCTAGGGGCAAGCTTCCCTTTGATACCGAAGCGAACGAGTACCTTTCATAGGAGAGACGCGGAGGTAAACATGATCTCCGATCTCGAAAGCCAAATCACGGTGCTTACTATCATAGTAGCTCTTCTGGCGGGATTGGGCTGCTTTGAGGTTATCACGAATGACTTTGCACATTTCTTCTGCTTCTGTGATTAAGTCATTACCCAGCAGCTGACGTTCACCGGTTTCAGACCAGTTGAGAGGGGTACGGCACTTCCTGCCATACAGAATTTCAAAAGGGGCCTTGCCCGAACTTGCTTGAAAACTGTTGTTGTAGGAGAATTCAGCATAAGGAAGACAATCCTCCCACTTCATGCCGAAGGAGATCACACAAGCCCTGAGCATATCTTCAAGAATCTGGTTGACACGCTCGACTTGACCGCTTGTTTGAGGATGGAAAGCTGTGCTGAAGCGGATGTTGGTGCCCATGGCCTTCTGAAAAGAATCCCAAAACTTGGAGGTAAAGATGCTGCCACGGTCTGAAGATATCACTTGAGGAATACCGTGCAGAGAGACAATACGAGAGGTATAGAGTTCCGCCAATTGAGCTGCAGTGATCGACTCTTTGATAGGCAGAAAGTGAGCCACTTTGGTGAGCTTGTCGATGACAACGAATATAGCATCATTGCCACGCTTGGACTTTGGAAACCCAGTCACGAAGTCCATTTCAATGTGGTCAAACTTCCATTCTGGAATGGCAAGAGGTTGGAGGAGACCTGCTGGCCTTTGGTGTTCTGCCTTCACTCTTCTGCAGACATCACATTCATTCACGAATTGAGCGATCTCGCGCTTCATTCGAGTCCACCAATAAGCTTGCTTGAGGTCCTGATACATCTTCGTGCTCCCAGGGTGGATGGAGAGGAGAGAATTGTGAGCCTCGTTCATGATCACTTTACGGAGGTCACCTTTGGGTACAACAATTCGATCCTCGAAGAAGAGAGTGTCCTTGTCATCAAGGCGGTAGCACTTGTACTTGGACTGACTCTTGGCAATCCCAATCTTCACCTTTTTCACCATAGCATCAAGAAGCTGGGCTTGGCGAATCTGGTCTTCTAAGGTAGGAGAGACTTGAAGGTTGGCGAGGAAACCTTGAGGAACAACTTGCAGATTAAGTTTGCGGAAAGCTTCACAAAGCTCGGGTTGATAAGGCTTAAGAATCAGACTGTTGCAATACGCTTTTGCTCAAAGCGTCAGCGATCACATTGGCCTTGCCTGGAGTATACTCGATACTCGGATTATACTCTTGAATCATTTCGACCCATCGAGTTTGCCTGAGGTTGAGATTAGGCTGAGTGAAGATGTACTTGAGACTCTTGTGATCAGTGAAAATGTCCACTTTTCTTCCCAATAGAAGATGTCTCCAAGTCAAAAGAGCATGCACAACTGCCGCCAACTCGAGATCATGAGTGGGGTAGTTCTTCTCATTAGGCTTCAACTGGCGAGAGGTATAAGCAACAACTTTCTTCTCTTGCATCAAAACTGCGCCAAGACCTTGGAGAGAGGCATCACAAAAGACCTCGTACGGCTTGGATTCATCAGGCGGAGTCAGAACTGGAGCAGTGATCAACTTCTCTTTCAAAGTGTTGAAAGCAATATCACACTCCGGAGACCAAACGTACTTGACGTGCTTCTGAAGAAGATTTGAGAGAGGCTTCGCGATCTTAGAAAAGTTTTCAACGAATCTTCGGCAATAGCTTGCGAGACCGAGGAAAACTGCGGAGTTGCTTCACGTTCTGAGGAGGTTCCCAATTCACAATTGCAGACACCTTCTCAGGATTCACGGCAATGCCCTTGGCAGAGATGATATGACCAAGATAAAGAACCTCATCGAGCCAAAATTCACACTTGGAGAACTTGGCGTAGAACTGATGTTCCCTGAGCTTATCACACCAAACGCAAGTGTTTGGCATGATCTTCCTTGTTCTTGGAGAAAACCAGAATGTCGTCGAGATAGACCAAAACGAAGTCATTGGTGTAGGCGTTGAAGATGAAGTTCATCATGCGAGAGAACGTCGGAGGAGCGTTGACGAGGCCAAAAGACATGACAGTGTATTCATATGAACCAAAGCTTGTCCTGAAAGCCGTCTTGGGAATATCTTGCTCACGAATACGAATCTGATGATAACCCATACGGAGATCAAGCTTGGAGAATACTTGAGCACCTTTGAGTTGTTCGAACAGCTCATTGATGTTGGGGAGTGGGTATTTGTTCTTGATGGTCTTCTTGTTCAATGGACGGTAATCAACACAAAGTCGGTCCGTCCATCCTTCTTCTTCACAAAAAGAACACCACAACCCCACGGAGAAGAACTAGGCCGGATGAGACCCATTCTTTCTTGCTCATCGAGTTGCTTCTTCAGCTCCTTCAACTCTTCAGGTCCGAGCTTGTAAGGACGTTTGCACACAGGTTCCGTGCCAGGCTCAAGATCATAACGAATTCAACTGGCCGGTGCGGAGGCATTCCTGAGCTCTTCTGGAAAGACGTCTTGATATTCGCAAACGACTGGAATTTGCGAGATAGCATCAGTTCACCCTTCTCATTGAGAGAAAACAGACGGATGGTATCATCACGAGCGGCAAAGACAATTACATCCTCAGACGAATGAGTCAATTGAATCTGCCTGGCTGCACAATCAAGCTGAGCCTTGTGCTTAGAAAGCCAATCCATTCCGAGAATAAGATCAATATCCGAGTCACCAAGAACCGTAGGAGAAGCCAGAAACTTGTAGTCACCCAAAGTGATAGTAACATCCGGAACGATGGAGTTAGCCTGCATGCGCTTACCAGGAGAGACAACTGCTAAAGGACTAGGCAAAACTCGTGAACCAATTCATGCCTAGATGTAAATGGTCTCGAGATGAAGCAATGCGATGCACCAGTGTCAAAAAGAACTTTTGCAGGAATATCATTAACAGGAAGGTTACCCATGATGACATCTGAAGAATCCTCTGCCTGAGCTGCATTCATCAAATTGACCTTGGCATGCTTGGGGTTATGCTTGACCACAGCTGTACTTGCCGATCTCACAGGAGGAGGAGGAGGAAGACGCCTCTGGTTGAAACACTTGTTGGCATAGTGACCCTTCTGTTGGCACTTGTTGCACGTGACCTCTGAAAGCGGACGGTGGTATGGAGCACTCGATCTTGGAGGTTGAGACGAAGACTTGTTCTGAAAGCCAGGGTTGGGTGGGTGGGAAGAACCACTGCCACCTTTGCTCTTCTGCTGATACGGCTGACGGAACGGAGGAGGAGGAAGCCAAAACTTCTGCTGCTTGGCCACTTGAGTAGAGGAAGAAGGAGTAGCATCTCTGACTCGCTTCTTGGAAGCATCACACCTCAACTGAGCAGCCTCTTGCTTCAGTGCCATGTTGTAGAACTCATCGTATCTCAAGGCTCAAAGAGGACAAGAGCGAGCTGAATTTCTTCTCTGAGACCACCCCTGAACTGATATATCATGCTCTTCTCATCAGGGACGTCCTGCTTGGCAAAGCGGGCGAGCTTCTGGAACAACTTGTTGTAGTCATAGACAGACAAAGAGCCTTGCTTCAGATTGCGGAATTCCTCACGCTTACTTTCAACCACACTTTAGGGGTGATGATCTTGACGGAAATCATCCCAAGTGATCAGACGTCCACCTCTGGAATCCTTGTACTGCTGGAACCATTCTGAGCCTGATCTTTGAGTTGGAAGGAAGCGAACTTGATGAAATCTTCAGGCCTGACGTTGCTGCACTCAAAATGCTTACCCAGATCCACAAGCCAATCGTCAGCATCGGAGCCTCAACACAATTGCTGAACGTCTTTGGCCCATTAGCAAGGAACTGGTTCAGTGTAGCAAAGTGATTCTGATTGTTGCCTTGATTCCCTTGGCTGCCTTGATTGCGCTCTTGGAGAATTTGCATGATCAACTGTGTGTTTGCATTGGTTGCGGCCATCACAGCTTGCCATGCCTCCGGAGGAGGTGGAGGTGGTGGCGGATCTTGATTCTGGTTCTGACTGGTGCTCTTAGCGGGAGCCATCCTGAAGAGGTTGACCACCGTTAGCACATAGACAGATAAATGAAGCTGAAACCAACGGAATGAAAATTGCAACATAAAGTCTTCACATCCGAACAAAATGAACGAATGCATTCTCTTGAAATGGTCACATATCCATAAATTGCGAAGCCACGTAGAATTAGGTAGAAGAAGTAAATCAACAAGGTACGGATCAAGAACGAATAATCGGTAAGAAATCCCAATCTCAAACCAATATCCGTGGAAGAAGAACTAGAGCTACGAGAATTCCCACCTATGAAACTCCTGAAACTTTCCGGTTATGCAATCAGGTGTTGGGGATACAGGGGAAGCATAATATCTCACCCAAACTAGCAATTCCTACATCCAGCTGTATCCATCCTTCAACACATAACCAAGAAACCTTCGGAAACCATCTACCTCAACCTTCGAAAAGCATCCGTTATACAAGTTATGGCGATACTCCCGAACTCCCGCCCCAGTACTGGGTGGCGTCGAGGTTATCTCACCATGAACTGCATAAAAGAGATTTTCGATGTGCGGAACATATCTCAAGTATTCCAGAATTGCAACGATAAAATTATGATGACAACACCTCAGAGCTCAACTCCCCGGGACACTTCCACTAAACCCCTGACAGGAGGCACCAAGACAATGTTCTCATCATAAGCCATCGGAACGATTCCAAGATACTCGCGTGATCCTAAAAAAATTTAGTGAAATTTGAGAAGAGAAGAGTCAAAACTCTACGTCAGGATGCCTTACCAGAGCGATGAGGAGACTGGGAAGTAAAAAGAATTCCTAAGCTCTCCGATATATAATTCCTAAAGGACTCAAAACATTTTTCTAGACACAACTCGGCTGCTAAAAACGATCAAGCAATGGGGCTCCTAAGGTCGGGGAAGGCTCTGATACCAACTTGTAACGCCCTCGATGCGGCTATAGCTCCCACGTGTCGAGGCACGACTTAGAGACATAACCGCATTGAAAGCAATGTCGCAAGTTAGGCAATCATCACAACATCCCATGTAATATAGAATAAAAGGGGGAGATACATAGTTGGCTTACACTCGCCACGTCACATCAAAGTACATAAATAACATACATCATCCAAACACTCATGGCCCGACTACGGCGCCAAAATAGAAGAAAACCCAACATGCGACACGGTCCCGATCAAACCCCAACTGGGCACCACTACTGATCATCAGGAAAGACACGTAGTAACGCTGAGAGTCCTCGTCGAACTCCCACTTGAGCTCGTAATCGTCACCTGGAGCGGAATCACCTGGACCTGCATCTGGTATAGTAGGAATCTGTGAGCCACAGGGACTCAGCAATCTCGCACCCTCGCGATCAAAACTATTTAAGCTTATAGGAAGGGTAAGGCAATATATGTGGAGCTGCAGCAAGCGACTAGCACATTTGGTGGCTAACTTATACGCACAAGAGAGCGAGAAGAGGAGGCAAAGCGCGAGCGAGAATCTAGAGGAACAACCTGCGCAAGCATTACTCCAACACCGTGTCCACTTCCCGGACTCCGCCGAGAAGGGGCCATCACGGTAACACACACGGTTGATTCATTTTAATTATTAAGGTTCAAGTTATCTACAACCGGACATTAACAAATTCCCATCTGCCCATAACCGCGGGCACGGCTTTCGAAAGTTCAATCCCTGCAGGGGAGTCCCAACTTAGCCCATGACAAGCTCTCACGGTCAAGAAAGGAATAGACCTCCACCCGAGACTTCCGATCAGACTCGGTATCCCGGTACAACAAGACATTCGACAGTAAAACAAACCAGCAACACCGCCCGAATGTGCCGACAAATCCCGATAGGAGCTGCACATATCTCTTTCTCAGGGCACACTCAGATGAGACTAGCTACGAGTAAAACCAACCCTCAAGTTTCCCCGAGGTGGCCCCGCAGGCAGCTCAGTTCGGACCAACACTCAGAGGAGCATTGGCCCGTGGGGGGCTAAAATAAGATGACCCTCGGGCTCCGGAAACCCGAGGAAAAAAGAGGCTAGGTGGCAAATGGTAAAACCAAGGTTGGACATTGCTGGAAAAGCTTTAATCAAGGTGAACTATCAAGGGGTTCCCATTATAACCCAACCGCGTAAGGAACGCAAAATCCGGGAACATAACACCGATATGACGGAAACTAGGGCGGCAAGAGTGGAACAAAACACTAGGCGAGAGGCCGAGCCTTCCACCCTTTACCAAGTATATAGGTGCATTAAGATAACATAGCAATATAATGATATCCCAACGGTATATAAATGTTCCAACAAGGAACGGCTCCAATCTTCACCTGCAACTAGCAACGCTATAAGAGGGGCTGAGCAAAGCGGTAACATAGCCAATCAACGGTTTGCTAGGACAAGGTGGGTTAGAGGTTCAACATGGCAATTGGGAGGCTGACAAGCAAAAGGTAGGCATCGTAGCATTGGCATAGCAAAGAGCGAGCAAACTAGCATAGCAAAGATAGTAGTGATTTCGAGGGTATGATCATCTTGCCTGCAAAGCTGTCAGAGTTGACTGGATCCTCAAAAGCAAACTCAACGGACTCCTCGATAGCGAACTCGTCTCCCGGCTCTACCCAAACAAGACAAACAAGCAACAAGGATACAATCAACCACGTGCAAACTCCAACAATAAGATGCAATGATGAGATGTTATGCGGATGCGATGCGGGATGCAAAATGCAAGATATGACAGGAAATGCATGAACCTAGCCTCAACTTGGAAAACCAAGAGTGCCACTGGAAAGATGGGATGCAATCGCTTGAAAACGATATAAATAACGCCGGAATCGGAGTTATGGTTTGGACATGGCAAGCGATTTAAGAATGACACCGGTCTGCGATTTACAGCAAGTAGGCATCTAAATGCAATGGAATGAACATGCTACAGCACCCAAACATGACAACAAAATACATGGCAGGGAAGCATTCAAGATGCTTAACCAAATACTAGCACTGAGGTATGGCCAATTCATCCATTAAGAGGTTCAAACAAGCATGGCAAAAACGCAAATGCAAAACAGATTTCAGACTTTGTGAAATTAACACTTGTCTGAAATTTCAGATCATGAAGCCCTCTTCGGAGCAACAAAATAACATGATACATGACCTGATTAAGATAAATAAGAACATGGCATGGAGATACTAAACAAGCTTAACAAAAGTCCCTAAGTGACCTGGGGCCAAAAGGGATCACAAAATATACTAATAAGCACACGAACATAGCTAAAACACAATCAGTTTTCAGACTTAGTGAAAACTGAGACATGCTGAAATTTAACTCACGAAGGCATGTAAACGAGCTCGATGCACTCACCACGGTGCAAGTCATGGCAAGGCAAGCATACATCCATTAAGAAGGCACAAAAATGCTAGCTAGACATGGCAAGAACAATGGCATAGCATGCACGGATCAACTACAATAACATCGGCAAAATCGCAAACAAGTTGACGATCTGCCCAGATTCACAACGAAGCAAAAGTAGAGCTCGATTGACTCAAGCTAGGGTGCTCCATAATTGCAATAAGACATGGATGGATAGAGCTAACAAGATTAACAAAACTCCTTTACTGATCATCCTCAAAAGAGGCACGGATCACTAGGAAACAGCAAGAACATATGGCATCATGAACTAAATAATCCCAGACTTAGTGAAAACTACTAAGTCCCTGAAAACAGATTTACCGGGTGCCTCACTTTGCAAGCTTGCACAAGTCACCACACACATCCTAAAAATGCATGGGTTGCACCTCTGGAAGATAACAAGATGCTTAACAAAACATATGAAGGACTCACAGGCATATCATGCACACAACAATCATGGCAAAAATGACAAAAGTCTAAGATGAACTAGCAGATCTGACAATTAACTCACGAAGCCTCCTTCTAGCAGCATTTCGGGCATCAAGATGCACTCAAATGAAAATGATGCAATGGAATGAAATGATGTACTCTTCGAGACGAACATTTTGATATACTATATGTCCAAATCGGAGCTACGGATGCGGAGATATGGCAGGTCAAAGTATGCACAAAAAATTAGGGGAGAGGGAAAAGTCAACCGGCTAGGGTTTTAGATCCAGATCTAGATCGGGCACTGTAGTAGTTACTGTAGCACCCCGCTCCGAGGTCGCCGGAAATGGCCGCGGTGGGT